>NC_092629.1:15417956-15485456 GCF_039555335.1 Amphiura filiformis
TCGGCCGTATCACATACTGACGTATTTGCAAAAATTGCAAAACTTGAAAATCTAGCGATTTTCATTTGCTGCATAATCTTGATTAAAATATTATTGTCGATTAAAACCAGGTTAACAGTAATGAAAATATCCCATATTTTCAATATAATTCAATTATCAATATCAGAGCATAACTTATTCTGCAAAAAATCAATATTAGATAAAATACGTCACTATGTGAAAAGGACTAATGTCAATTTCGCCGTTCAAATGACAAATACGTCGCGCAAATACGTCAGTATGTGAAACAATTGCGCAAATACGTCAGTATGTAAAAAGGACAAAACAGCAATTTTGCCGTGCAATAACAGAGTCGCGCAAATACGTGGCGCAAAAACGTCAGTTTGTGAAACGGCAAATTATTCAAATTGCAGATACGATATACTGGGCTTGCGCAGTATATGTGATCGGCAAATACGTCGTTATGTGATGCAGACATTTCAAGGTTTCGTAAATGTGGTTTATTTTTTAATATTATTATACCAGGTAAGAAATTCACGTGTGATTCAAAAACATGTCTTATAATATGTTACAGCTACGGTGACACCTAGTGACGTCACGATGGACAAATTCCAATAATGTCGAGGTTTGTGGTGGTGAATGCAACGGAGCAAATAAACATGTAATCAATACAATATTGATTTGCTCAGATTTGAACAGGGTACATGTCTCATCAAATTATTATAATACCTTCTTGAAAGTGACAGTGTCATCGAACAGATATTAGTGATGTGGACTTTTTATTGCTAAAATATTGAAGATTACATCCTTTTTGTTTCAAATGATGTTTCCAGGAGACACATTGTGCATTATAATAAAGCTGCTTTACAATTGAAATCCATACACCCTCTATAGAAGACAAGACATGACCTTAGTCTTAAGGATAATATCTTCAATAGGGGGTGTATGGATTTCAACTGCAATAGCCCAAATATTGTGTATTTATTTGGTATGTCATTCAAACAAAATATATATGAACTCACGTGGCTACTGAATAAATTGTAATAGCATGCAATTTCGGGCATTCGAGGAAACACACCATTGGCTTATGCAACGTCATCCACAAGAAACGCACAGTCATCTGGTCATTACCCATTGTCTGGATGTCATTCCCACTGACCATAGGCCTTGCACTGACTAAGCATTGTGAGTATATCTGTGGCTCAGTTCTCACTGACTAAGTACCTATGTTTCAGATGGACATTTTATTTTTGAAAAGATTTTCCCTTAAAGTTATACAGCAATATTAGTCCTTCAATGTACCAAAATTTGAAAGAAAAAAAGCAAGGTACACCAACTTGATGTGGGGAAACAAGTAAAATACAGACTAGACAGTATGCAGGGGGTGCGGCAAAACCAGCACATGTAGCCATAGTAAGAAAGCAAAAATGATAACCAAAAATTACCAGTTCAAAGCCCACAGAAGTAAGTGCTGAACCTGCAAAACAACAAGGATCAATGGTAATACAAAACTGCACTAGAACAAGTGATGAAAATCAGTGATGAAAATCACTGTGCATATAAACAGACACCTAAACATCCAGAGTAGGCTCAAAACAGGCAAAGTTCAATGGCCAAAAACTTGCCAATTCAGAGCCCACAAAAGTGTCAGGAAAACAGTACACTGCAAGTGATGAAAATCACTGTGTACATCACTTGTTCTAGTGCAACACTTTTGACAAATCAACCGACGTTTCGAGGTTCAGATAAACTTACTCTGTGGGCTTTTGAGGTACATCGAACAACAAAATATAAAGCAAACAACAAGAACTTGTCAGCATACTGTTAGTCTGTATTTTACTTGTTTCCCCCACATCAAGTTGGTGTACCTTGCTTTTTTTCTTTCCTGTTGTTATTATTCAAGGTATCCTCTTGTATCATTTATTGATCCTTGATGTGTTTTGTGTCCTCGTCCGTTGGATTCACCATTACCCACTTTTACCAAAATTTGGTTAATTTTGAACGTAAACAGTCAACATGTGGGTTTTCCCAATGGGCAACCGGTACACGCGAAATTATGAATTGTTTACATTTCACTATGAGCTGTACGGATATGAGAGGATACATTCATTTAACAAGCATAATTGAGCACAAACAATACCAAAGACGACTAACAAGAGCAAAAAAACAACAAAGATATAAAAGCAAAATATAATTGTTGATATTTTATCAGTTCATTTGGATTTTTTATCGTGGTTTCATGCATCTCATGCAGTAACAGGAAATTTTGTGAGCAGTACTATTATCTACCTTCTTATGCCAAATCACACTTTTCACCCTTGAGGCTTAGCAGTAAAAAGACTTAGCAGTAAAAACGTACAGGCATCAGATCCATTCTAATATGATGCTGATAAATGTAGCAAATTGAACATCATTTTCAAAAGTCGTCGTTGATTAATAGACATCTTGGAACTAAATAAAAGATGTCAGGATGAAAGCAATGTCGAGTTCACAATGTGAACTTTGTTTACGATGTTCTTTCAAAAAATCACGTATTTCATACTTATGCGATGCTCCTCTGTATGCTCATTCGGAGTAATACTGATCTCGTCATGATTCCATGATGAACGAAGGTGATTTTTTTTTTGCGCGTGGAGTAATACATGTGGATGTTGGAAGTTATATTCCGTCGTGTCGAAATAATGTCTTAAATTTTCTCAATTTTGGACATTATTAAAATCAAAAATCCTGAATTGCGGGAATGTTTTTTGTTGATACTCCCTCAACTAAATGATTATGCTCATGTCGTTCATGAGCCATGTAAAGTACAATTGTTTAATACTACAAGTGATATTCAACTAGTCACACAGAGATTCTGAACCATGTCAAATATCTTATAGTATAAAGCCTTCACAAAGCCGTTAAACGTATGTCTATAGCTTCAGAACTATTAAGGTTATTAATTATTTTAAACTGTTTTGATTTGGTAGTTCACAGCATCTTACGAATGGTAGTAAGCTTTGGCAAAAACTGCACTGCTCAATTCATAGCGAGCGTGTAGAAGAATTAAAATATCACAGATACACTTTTATAGGTGATGCGGTTCGTGAGTTACGTTGTAAAGAGGGCTGAAAAAACAACACTTTTGTAAAACGTACATAACTCATTAACAATAATAAATTAAGCAAGTTTGCAAAGTATATGATTTTTGCTAAATAATGTGGCATAAAATTCTGTGGCATAAATAAATAAATAAATAAAATGTATTGCGCATTCAAATAAAAACAAACAAACTTGTACAAGCATAAAGAAAATAATGCATAATAACAACAAAAGTCTAAATTTAAATATGAGTACATAGTTATTCAAACACTCTGTCAAACTTGAATTCGTAGCGATAAGCGATTGGAAACCGACTAATAAGGATAGTCGTTCATTCTCGCATCGGCAGAGAGCTTTAAACTCATTGATGAGCTGTTCGTCGCTTGTGAGTCAACTATAGAGTCAGTATATCACCGTACGTGTACCATACAAGTCCTTCGGTTTTTGACATGTCTGGGGAAAAATAGATCGAGATTATGGGAAAGACATCGACGTAAGCACACAACGCCGGGAATACCCACTTATATGAAAAGTCAATGAAACTGTATGGATAAACAACATCGGTAAACCACCCAATTTCTGACGTGATTTCCTCCATGATGGTGTTAAACAGACGAGCGCAGGGATAAAACACCGAATAAGAAGATAGATAATCTCGCTAAAACTCATTCCATGGATTTGTCGCATGGTAGTTCATGTCTTTCAAGAGATACTTGAGGTCAAATATTCATCGAGGAGCATTATTGGATATAAGATTCTCAGTAAAATGTTGCATATGACCTTCTTTTAACAATACAATCAAGACTAGTATCTTCCCCACTATTGACCAGAATGTAAGATACCTTTCGTACCTTTTTTTATTTTTTTATTAACGTAGACATTTCATTGTGATATGGTAATGTGTAATTTATTTGATTTGCTCAAATTTGACAATCCTGGATAACCGGTGCCATTAGAACAGCCGGACGGGTTAGGAACATTCAGAAGTTTTCACCCTACTTATTTTGATACGGACTGTGAGATACATGTACAGGTTACAGGTATGCTCTCTGTACACGAAATCGACGGCTGAATTAAATCTACAAAATTGTAGAGCTTAATTCCAAACCGTGTTAAGTCCACAGCCCAATGTGTCTCATTTACTTGTGTGGTACAATCACAATTACTTTGACAGGTTTGACATTAGCAATCAATGAGTTGTACCATCAACAATCCACTATTTACCATAACAATGCTGCATAACAATATGCAGCCTATTGTTCCCATTTGGGAAACAAAGCCTCACACAGTATTGTTATTGTGCATCCATCCACTGTTTGCTTTGTAATGGTGCATCCAACTGAAATTATAATACCTCCCATTGCAATATTGCACAGGTAAATCAGAAACATGGGTTTGTGGACTTAACACGGTTTGGAAATAAGCTCTTCAAATGTTGCCAAGTAATTGGTCCCCTTGTCAACCACTGTCGTGACACTCGTCTCAATAGGGAACAATCCTGGACCAGGAAAAAATCTATAACTCATGAAAGTGAATCGGTTTTTAAAATTGTAAATAAATCTGTTGACACTCCTCACAAAACTATTCAAAAAAATGCTAAACCCTATTTGACATTGTTTGAAGGATCAAGTTCAAAAAAATGTGGCACTCGCATGTTAAAACCCTTCTTGTTCAAGGGCGATTTTTTGATCTTCTTGCTATTTCTTTTAAATGATGAATATTGTCTGGTGTAATTTATCCACTTGAACCTACTTCTAAACAAATAAGACTAACTTCGTAACCAGATTCTTCAATGTCAGCGACCAGAGGGCACATTTGCAATAACCCGATATCCTTCAAAATATTCAGGGATAATCTTTCAAAACGGTCAGTTGTTTCATCTTTCAGTATTTTTCATTTAAAACAAGAGCCTTCCTGGATTTGTCCACCGTTTTTAGAAATCGAATATTTTTATATTTTTATTTTGGGTGTCTGGTCTGTCTTTAGGCTACTCTTTTTACTTTTCTGATTGTAAATTTATATTATATGCCTTTATGTATAACATGGCTTGTATTTGTATGTGTTTATACTGATGTCTTGCGTGCCACCATCAACATGGGGCACTGATCTAGACCTGTATATCTCTGTTTTCCTTTTTATTGAATAAAAGTGATGTAAGATTGAGACCATTTATCAAGTTATCCAGCTAATCTGCATCGCCAGGAATTGCACCCGGGGCAAAGCTCTTAACGATCGTATGTCACAGGCCTGCTGGTAACGCGCACAACTACTCGGTCACATCACATACAGAGCTATAAGTTTCCATTTAAAACAGAATATATCTTCAAAAGCTGTGAGCCGATTGAATTAAATGTTTTAAAGCTAACGATTAAGGGTTTCTTTACATACCAAAATATACTTGATCAATTTGTCAGAAATAAGAGAAAAAAGGACACAATTAGGGTTCTGCCTTTTTTGGGGACACACTGTATTTTCAGGGGAACATGAACATCTCTGAGATATGCGCAATGTACCATGGGAACTTAATCACGTATGATATGCACATGTCGTATAGCTAATAAATCAACCTGGCTAGCCAGATTCTACGTCTGTTGTTTGGCACATTACTTGTTAGAATCACAACCATGGATACATTACTACCAATCCTAAGTTCATTACCCTCTGTTGAATACACCCGTGGGTTTATCTTACCCATGACCATGAGAAAAGACTGGCGGGTCTTATGAATTAAGAAAGATGTAGCTGACAATAAATATAAAGTAACTGCCATGGATTCTGTTCGAGTTTCAAGCCTACTGATACTAGCCTTAAGGGTGCACTCTCCGGTAAGCCATGCAGTCTTTGGAACGTTTGCGTGATAGCGTGAAATGTAACACATGGGTCTTATTGTAAATATTTTACCGAATTCATGTTGCGACTTTTTTTTTATCAACGTTGCAATATTTTTTATTGAGAATTATTAATCTTATTCTCGAGTAGAGAGATCAATTATTCTGTTTTCTTTACTAACTTAAGGAAAAGATGTTTCAAGTTTGCCTGTAACCTCAAGAACTCAAATACATTTACCATCATAATGTTATTGTTGTTTTTGGTGCATTTTCCCTCAAGAAACATTTGTTATAATATCAATAAAACCAAGGTGATGTGTTAAAGAAAATTATTATATTATTATACCAGGTAAGAAATTCACGTGTGATTCAAAAACATGTCTTATAATAGTGACACCTCGTGACGTCACGATGGACAAATTTCAATCATGTCAGAGGTTTGTGGTGGTGAATGCATCGGAGCAAATAAACATGTAATCAATACAGTATTGATTTGCTAAGAATTGAACAGGGTACCTGTCTCATCAAATTATTATAATACTTTCTTGAAAGTGACACTGTCATCGAACAGATACTAGTAATGTGGACTTTTTATTGCTAAAATTACACGAAGAGTGATACAGTGAATTTTGCAGAGAAAAGTTAAAGATTACATCCTTTTCGTTTCAAATGATGTTTCCAGGAGACTCATTGTGCATCATAATAAAGCTTCTTTACAATTGAAATCCATACACCCTCTATAGAAGACAAGGCATGACCTTAGTCTTAAGGATAATATCTTCAATAGGGGGTGTATGGATTTCAACTGCAATAGCCCATATATTGTGTATTTATTTGGCATGTCATTCAAACAAAATATTATCAACTCTCATGGCTACTGAATAGCTTGTAATAGCAGGCAATTTCGGCCATTCGAGGCTTATGTCATCCACAAGAAACGCACATTCATCTGGTCATTGCCCATTGTCTGGATGTCATTCCCACTGACCATAGGCCTTGCACTGACTAAGCATTGTGAGTATATCTATGGCTCAGTTCTCACTGACTAAGTGCCTATGTTTCAGATGGACATTTTATTTTTGAAAAGATCTTCCATACCAGCAATACACAATATACAGCCATAAACAACTTTCCCTTAACATTTATACCGCAATATTAGTCCTTCAATGTACCAACATTTGTGTTAATTTTGAACGTAAACAGTCAACATGTGGTATGGGTTTTCCCAATAAACAACCGGTACACGCGAAATTATGAATTGTTTACATTTCACTATGAGCTGTACGGATATGAGAGGATACATTCATTTAAGGGGGTACTACACCCCTGCCCAATTTTGTGCCTATTTTTGCATTTTTATAAAAAATTATAGAGCATTGGTGACAAGTAAGATATGTATATATATAGGGGCAAGGACTACAACTGCTACACTGGAAATTTTATTTCAGCACAGACAACAGTTGTGGAGTTACAGTCAAAAATGAGGGAAAACCAATATTTGATCAATAAATCAATAACCACTTGCCTTGAGTTGCTGAATTTGCAGGGCAGTAGTTGTAGTCCTTGCCCCGATAATACACATATCTTACTCGTCACCAATGCGCTATAATTTTGGAGAAAAACGCAAAAATAAGCAAAAAAATGGCTAGGGGTGTAGTACCCCCTTAACAAGTATAATTGAGCACAAACAAGACCAAAGACGACTAACAACAGCAAAAAACAACAAAGATATAAAAGTAAAATATAATTGTTGACATTTTATCAGTTCATTTGGATTTTTTATCGTGGTTTCATGCATCTCATGCAGTAACAAGAAATTTTGTGAGCAGTACTATTATCTACCTTCTTATGCCAAATCACACTTTTCACCCTTGAGGCTTAGCAGTAAAAAGACTTAGCAGTAAAAACATACATGCATCAGATCCATTCTAATATAATGCTCATAAATGTAGTAAATTCAACATCATTTTCAAAATTCGTCGTTGATTAATAGACATCTTGGAACTAAATAAAAGATGTCAGGATGAAAGTAATGTCGAGTTCACAATGTAAACTTTGTTTACGATGTTCTCTCCAAAAATCACGTATTTCATACTAATGAGATGCTCCTCTATAAGCTCATTCGGAGTAATACTGATCTCGTCATGACTCCGTGTTGAACGAACGTGATTTTTTTTAGCGTGGAGTAATACATTTGGATATATAGGTTTAAAATCATGCAATTTAGAAGAAAGCATTGCATAGTGTGGAAGTTATATTACGCCGTGCTAAAGTGTTTCGCGTTATTGGAAATTATTAAAATCAAAACTCATGTTTTTGTTTTACAGCAATTTTGATAGAGGCCATTTTGTTGATTTGTTTTTGCTAAGGCAAAGCTTTACTAAAATTTCAACGCATTAATCTCATGGCGCTCATGCGATATTTAATATAAGGATACAAGTGAGAGGTCTGGGGTTCAAATCCCTGCACAGGCAGGTATGTAATTCTCCGATAAAGTGTTCAAGTTTGGTCTCAAGAATGACAAAATGCCAACCACGAAGAATTCATAAAAATCATTCAGAATCGTAAACTTTAATAGTTTCAGAACACAAAACAATGCATGGGTGATTTTTCAACAATACTTCATTTTTTGAGCAATATTACTTGTACGTATTGGGGGGTAACGTATCTGTGGTAACGTATCTGTGAAGCCCTTTCATACCTTTGTCTTAATCGTGCAAGTGTACTAAAGTCTGGTATGGTATTTGGCTTCATTTATCACAGCGTTTTTTTCCGAGGGGAGTATAATTTAGGTAACGTATCTGTGACGACATGAACGTAACGTCAGGACTTTTTGCCATTAATAGACCTGATTTTTTTAACTTTAAAACCATTGTGTTATGTACCACATATATAATATAACTATGGAGCCTGCTTGATCCATGACATAACATTCATCTAGCCAATTTCTTTCACAGATTGTTATCCATTAGAAATATGGTAACGTATCTGTGAACAATATTGGCGACATAGTCTCAAAGAACCGTTGGAAAAATTTAATAACCTGTGTTGTGATGTTTTATTATTTATAATTAGGGCATGATACCAGCTAATGAAAAGTACCTATAATCCATTATATGCGCGCATGTTTAGCGAGCAGGGACACATTATACAGAACGCACCTTAGCTGGCGACATGGAGGAAAACAATGGATATGCATAATCTGCTTTCTTGTTTTATACTTTCTAGGCGTGTTACAACCTCTAGCCCCACACATTTTAGAAAGCAACTCCTAAGTATACGTTATATTAATAAAAGTTATTTCTTTCTGACGAAACAAGTCTGAATACGACTTGAAACTCTGGGCGAAACATATTTGGCATTTTGAACACTTTATCGGAGATGCCATATGCATGTTATGATTCCATTTGTAAATTAATGGTTAAATGTGCTAGTGTGCGATGCGTAATTCTTCTTTCCCTGTATATTAATATATTAAGAATAACGATTAAGCATCATTAATTTGATCTCGTGCGCTAGTTTGTGATGTTTGAATGTTTCCATGTTCCAGTGTATAATGCGTAAGCCTCTTTCTCTGTTTTTAAGGATAATCGTTATTTCTAGTATTGACAGAAAGCTTTATTTTTAAGGTCATGTTTTTATACTGGGCACCTAAAAAGGATGGTTTTGTTGCATTCTTACTCAGCAAGACCTGTTTACATGCATGTAGCTTGTTTATTTGATATTTATTATGAGCTTGTTTAGTCCTATAATATGTTTCAGCTACGGTAACACTTCATGACGTCACGACGAACAAATTCATATGTCAGAGGTTTGTGGGTGTGAATACAATGGAGCAAATAAGCATGTAACCAGCACAGCATTGATTTGCTAAGAATTGAACAGGGTACCTGTCTCATCAAATTACTATAATACCTCTTTGAAAGAGAGAGAGAGATGTCATCGAACAGATACTTGTAATGCGGACTTGTTATTGTTAAAATATAATAAAGAGTGATACAATGAATTTGGAAAGAAAAGTTGAAGACTACCACCAATACGTTTCAATAAAAGTATAATTGAGCACAAACAAGACCAAAGACGACTAACAACAGCAAAAAACAACAAAGATATAAAAGTAAAATGTAATTGTTGATATTTTATCAGTTCATTTGGATATTTATCGTGGTTTCATGCATCTCATGCAGTAACAAGAAATTTTGTGAGCAGTACTATTATCTACTTTCTTATGCTAAATCACACTTTTCACCCTTGAGGCTTATAGCAGTAAAAACATACAGGCATCATATCCATTCTAATATGATGCGGATAAATGTAGCAAATTGAACATCATTTTCAAAAGTCGTCGTTGATTAATAGACATCTTGGAACTAAATAAAAAAATGTCAAGATGAAAGTAATGTCGAGTTCACAATGTGAACTTTGTTTACGATGTTCTCTCTAAAAATCACGTATTTCATACTTATGCGATGCTCCTCTATAAGCTCATTCGGAGTAATACTGATCTCGTCATGACTCCGTGTTTAACGAACGTGATTTTTTAGCGTGCAGTAATACATTTGGATATATAGGTTTAAAATCATGCAATTTAGAAGAAAGCATTGCATAGTGTGGAAGTTACATTACGCCGTGCTAAAGTAATGGGCTTAAGTTTCGCGTTATTGGACATTATTAAAATCAAAACTCATGTTTTTGTTTTACAGCAATTTTGATAGAGGCCATTTTGTTGATTTTTTTGCTAAGGCAAAGCTTTACTAAAATTTCAACGCATTAATCCCCGAACTAAACGATTATACTCATGGCGCTCATGCGATATTTAATATAAGGATACAAGCGAGAGGTCTGGGGTTCAAATCCCTGCACAGGCAGGTATGTAATTCTCCGATAAAGTGTTCAAGTTTGGTCGTTATGTACCACATAGGCCTATATAATATAACTATGAAGCCTGCTTGATCCATGACATATGAGAACATTCATCTAGCCAATTTCTTTCACAGATTGTTATCCATTAGAAATATGGTAACGTATCTGTGAACAATATTGGCGACATAGTCTCAAAGACCTGTTGGAAAAATTTAATAACCTGTGTTGTGTGTGATGTTTTATAATTTATAATTAGGGCATGATACCAGCTAATGAAAAGTACCTATAATCCATTATATGCGCGCATGTTTAGCGAGCAGGGACACATTATACAGAACGCACCTTAGCTGGCGACATGGAGGAAAACAAAGGATATGCATAATCAGCTTTCTTGTTTTATACTTTCTAGGCATGTTACAACCTCTAGCCCCACACATTTTAGAAAGCAACTCCTAAGTATACGTTATATTAATAAAAGTTATTTCTTTCTGACGAAACAAGTCTGCATACGACTTGAAACTCTGGGCGACACATATTTGGCATTTTGAACACTTTATCGGAGAACGTGCCACATGCATGTTATGATTCCATTTGTAAATTAATGGCTAAATTTGCTAGTGTGCGATGCGTAATTCTTCTTTCCCATGTATACTAATATATTAAGAATAACGATTAAGGATCATTAATTTGATCTCGTGCGCTAGTTTGTGATGTTTGAATGTTTCCATGTTCCAGTGTATAATGCGTAAGCCTCTTTCTCTGTTTTTAAGGATAATCGTTATTTCTAGTATTGAAAGAAAGCTTTATTTTTAAGGTCATGTTTTTATACTGGGCACCTAAAAAGGATGGTTTTGTTGCATTCTTACTCAGCAAGACGTGTTTACATGCATGTAGCTTGTTTATTTGATATTTATTATGAGCTTGTTTAGTACTATTTTGTTCCTTAGATATTGACCTTTCAATTTCTGAAACAAAAATTTATGATTTTCATTTGTACTAATAACTGTAACTCGTTAAGTGTAATTAGTCCGGGATGGCTCATGTGGCGGAGGATCATGTGGCGGAGGATCACACTGCTGTATAATGGTGATTTATACAAGTTGTGTCAATAAACATTTATTGCTGGATTTCTACTTGTCTCTGTACTTGATCTCAGCCAAGTTATATCATGTTTAGCATTCATTGCCTCAGTATTTGTTAATTAGACAATTAAAAATTACTAATTACTTGTTATTGACCTCTATGCATTTGAATAGGGATTTGATGTAAGGAACATTCAAAAGGGTGCTACGGGCAAACGAAATATAATAAAAGGCTCAAATTTCTTAAGTAGACCTTGGTTGTGACCCTCTTTACTTTTAAACTAAAAACTAGTTAAACATAGAAAGTTTGCGACAGATCTGAAAGATCGCCCTCACGCTCAATTTTGATCCAAAAAGTCCATTTTTACGAAAACGCTTTGTCGAGTTTGTCGAAAACTGGATTGTTGAGCTTATTTTACATCTAGTTATATACCTCAATCATAAAAATTTGCATCTCCAGTGCCAAATAAGGGGCGTTTTGAAGACAATTTTTATAAATATAGATAGATTTTTGACCACCTGTGTCTACATAATTGAAGTACTTGACTGCCATAAGTTCCATATGACTGGGTGGGCAATTAAGTTTGTCAAATTTTTACTTTATCAACATGTTCGTCGGGGTGACACCCCTAACTGAATTAATATTTTCATCTTTATTTTGCCTGTTATTTTATGGGTCACCCTGTATAATGACTCCCATTGTATCATTTCTGAAATCATCTGAGTATATACTCTCAGAATATAATTGGGTTCTAACGTAAACTTTTGAAGTTATAGTACCAAGCCTGTAAAAGCATATGATTCGCTTGAAAAATACACATGCAACGCAATTGGTGCGCAATATAAAAAAAAACATGACCTTAAAGCTCATTGATAGCTCTGTAATATGCGCAATGCACCATGGGATCTCGCTATATTAATCACGTCTGATATGCACATGACGTATATATAGCTAATAAATCAACCTGGCTAGCCAGATTCTACGTCTGTTGTTTGGCACATTACTTGTTAGAATCACAACCATGGATACATTACTACCAATCCTAAGTTCATTACCCTATGTTGAATACACCTGTGGGTTTATCTTATCCATGACCATGAGAAAAGACAGGCGGGTCTTTTGAGTTAAGAAAGGCGTATCTGACCAAAATATTAAGTAACTGCCATGGAGTTTCAAGCCTACTGATACTAGCCTTAAGGTTGCACTCACCGGAAAGCCACGCAGTCCTTGGAACATGTGCGTGACATGTAACACATTGGTGTTATTGTAAATATTTTACCGAATTCAGGTTGCGATTATTTTTTGATCAGCATCGCAATATTTATTATTCAGAATTGTTAATCTTATCCTCAAGTAGGGAAATCCATTATTCTGTTTTCTTTACTATCTTCAGGAAAAGGTGTTTTAAGTTTACCTGTAACCTCCAGAACTTAAATACATTTACCATCGCAATTTTATTTTATTTTGTTGGTGAATTTTTCCTCAAGAGACATTTGTTATGATATCGTCGGCCGTATCACATACTGACGTATTTGCAAAATACGCATTTCGAGAAAATTAAAATATTATTGTCGATTAAAACCAGGTTTACAGTAAAGCAAATATACCATATTTTCAATATAATTCGCTTATCACTATCAGAACATAACTAATTCTGCAAAAAAACAACTTTACATAAAATACGTCACTATGTGAAAAGAACTAATGTCAATTCCGTCGTTCAAATGACAAATACGTTGCGCAAATACGTCAGTATGTGAAACAGTTGCGCAAATACGTCAGTATGTGAAAAGGACCAATGTCAATTCCGCCGTTCAAATGACAAATACGTCGCGCAAATACGTCAGTATGTGAAACAGTTGCGCAAATACGTCAGTATGTGAAAAGGACAAAACAGCAATTTTGCCGTGCAATGACAGAGTCGCGCAAATACGTAGCGAAATATATACGTCAGTATGTGAAACGGCAAATTCTTCAAATTGCAGATACGATATACTGGGCTTGCGCAGTATAGGTGATCGGCAAATACGTCGTTATGTGATGCAGACATTTCAAGGTTTGGTAAATACGACATAATTAAATTAATTAATATTTTACTAATTGAGCCACTTTGAGGCATGGTTTTTGGTGAATATATAGAGTAGAACATAACAAAGTAATATGCAAATTTTCTCAAAAATGTTAAAAATGTCGAATACGATAATGTTATACGGCCGACGATATAAACAAAATCAAGGTGATACTGATAGGTGTTTTTTTTATATTATTATTATTATTATACCAGGTACAAATACACGTGCGATTAACAAACATGTCCTATAATATGTTGCAGCTACGGTGACACTTCGTGACGTCACGACGAACAAATTCCATTGTCAGAGGTTTGTGGGTGTGAATACAATGGAGCAAATAAGCATGTAACCAGCACAGCATTGATTTGCTAAGAATTGAACAGGGTACCTGTCTCGTCAAATTACTATAATACCTCTTTGAAAGAGAGAGATGTCATCGAACAGATACTTGTAATGCGGACTTGTTATTGTTAAAATATAATAAAGAGTGATACAATGAATTTGGAAAGAAAAGTTGAAGACTACCACCAATACGTTTCAAATTAAGTTTTTAGGCGACTCATTTAGCAGACAATCTTTCACGTCTGGACCACATTATATGATTTCGTTAAACATGTACTGGGATATGCACACTATGTAAGATTTCAATATCAAGCCACTGTAATAAAGCTTCTTTAAAATTGGCGATTCCAGTTGAAATCCATACACCCTCTATGGAAGACATGACCTTGCTTGCTTTGCTTAGATCGACTTCTCTAGTCAGACTCTGCTGATGGCTCTCCACGCGACTGTGTTCTGCATGCAGTTCCTAATGTCTTATCTCTCAAGCCCAGTATCCTCGATTAGTTGCAGTGTAGGTCTTCCGTGGTTGGCCTCTTGATCTTTTACCATGCGTAGGCTGCCACAGCAAAAAATCTGGAAGCTGCGTCTGTTTCACTTCTGGCACAGTGTCCAGCAAACCTCAGCCATTTCGTCTTTCGATAATGGGGAGAGATTGCAACACAGTTCCTTATTGGTAGTGTGCGACTGCAAGGTAACATCAGGGATGGTAACATTAAGTGCTTTTCTCATAGTCTTGTGTAACAACCATTTGATTTGATTATGTGGTACGGGTTTACCAAACCGACTAACAACAGCAAAAAACAACAACAATGATATAAAAGTTAAACGTAATTGTTTATATTTTATCATTTCATTGTTTTCATTTGTTTCATCGTGGTTTCTTTATTTTCCCATTTCCTCATCTGATACAAGACATTTTGCGAGCAGTACTATTATCTATAATTACATTTTTATGCCAAATCACACTTTTCTCCCTCGAGGCTTAGCGGTAAAAAGACTAAAATTATACAGGCATCAGATCCATTCTAATATGATGCTGATAAATGTAGCACATTCAACATCATTTTCAAAAGCCGTCGTTGATTAATAGACATCTTGGAACTAAATAAAAGATGTTAGGATGGAAGTAATGTCGAGTTCACAATGTGAACTTTGTTTACGATGTTCTCTCCAAAAATCACGTATTTCATACTTATGCGATGCTCCTCTATAAGCTCATTCTGAGTAATACTGATCTCGTCATGATTCCATGTTGAACGAACGTGATTTTTGTGAGCAAGGAGTAATGCACTGGGATGCATAGGTTTGAAATCATGTAATTTAGAAGAAAGCATTGCATATTCCGTCGTGCCGAAATAATGTCTTCAATTTTCTCAATTTTGGACATTATTAAAATCAAAAATCCTGAAATGCGGGAATGTTTTTGTTGATTTATTTATTGCTTAGGCTAAACTTTGCTAAATTTTCAACGCGTAAATTCCTGAACTAAATGATTATGCTCATGTCGTTCATGAGCCATGTAAGGTTTATTGTTTAATACTACAAGTGATAATCAACCAATCACAAACAGATTCTGAGCTATGTCAAAAATCTTATAGTCTAAAGCCTTCACAAAGCCGTTAAATGTATGTCTGTAGCTTCAGAACTATTAGTCGTATTCACAAGAGAAAGAACGATGGTTTATTTACGCTTATTTTGATGCCCCGTAGTCCAAAGTCGTTCAATATTAGGCGGAGCAAAACATTAGTGTTTTTAAAGAAAAAAATAATACAAAAGTACATTGTATTGATTTTAATTTAAGATAAAGGCGGGTTTTACATGCCATAATGGTTGTGCAACTTTTAAATGTGGGTATTACTCTACTGTGTTGCTATTATTGAATGCCATTTGACAAATGGAATATCAAAATGTTCGTAAATAAATTGTAGTTCTTTCAAAGTTTGATTATTCATTCATTCTATCTTTATTTTGGTAAGCTCTTTCAATACATATGTACTGATCTCCCAAGAGGTCCAGATCAGACAATAATTACAAAACAAAAATGCAAAGAATACTATAATACAAAAATGAGGATATAAAAATAATACAGCAATGACAGCCAAGAATGCAGTTTACCTAGCGAGATACAAGAGCATTATTTTGCCCAACCACAAATTACGGCTATTGCATCTCTGTATGGTTAACAGATGCCAAGAATATGTACAGTTTTAAACAAATTAGTGCAAAATATTTTCTTAAATTAAACTGCATACATTATACAGACATGAGAATACGATTATAATAAGATGAATCAATTTACCATTATAGTATCATATTAAACAGAATTACAAAATGTATCGTCGATACGATGAACGGTTTTGAAACTATAGGCGTATTTATAACGGCTGCCTTTCGTTTTTGAGAAGGCTTTATTTTGGTGCGTTAGAATCAATGAAAATTAATCTACGTGGATAATGTTATCTAGTGATACTGAGCCAAATATATAATACTAACATTTATTTGATCAATTCAAACTGTAGTGAGTTTCATTATGTGAATTGTATCAGGAAAGATATCGAATTGTGACTAACAACCTGATCAAAGAGTCCTGTCCTAACTAAAAAAAGAAAAGAAACATGAAATTTGGGCTCAATTTAAGAGAAATCGGGGTCTTTTTAGACAAATATGGTAAAAATAAATAAATATATAAATACATAAATAACATTTATTGCGCATTCCATTAAAAACAAGCATGAAGAAAATAATGCATAATAACAACAAAAGTCTAAATTGAAATACGAGTACGAAGTTATTCAAACACTCTCTCATATTGCGATTCTTACTACAATTATCCCAATAATAATATCCCAAAACCGACCAATAAGGATAATCGTTAATTATCGCATCGGCAGAGAGATTTAAGCTCATTGATGAGCTGTTCATCGCTGGTGAGTCAACTATAGAGTCAGCTTATCATCGTACGTGTACCATACAAGTTTTTCCGTCTTTGACATCTCTGAGAGAAAAATACATCGAGATTATGGCAAAGACGTCGACGTAACCACACAACGCCGGGAACACCCACTTATATGAAAAATCAATGAAACTGTATGGATAAACAACATCGGTAAACCAGCCAATTTCTGACGTGATTTTCTCTATGGTGTTAAACAGACGAGCATAGGGATAAAACACCGAATAAGAAGATAGGAAATCTCGCTAAAACTCATTCCCTGGATTTGTCGCATGGTATTTCATGTCTTTCTATTGACATGATTTCAAGAGATCATTGAGGTCAATTATTCATCGAGGAGCATTATTGGATATAAGATTCTCAGGTAAAATGTTGCATATGACCTTCTTTTAACAATACTATCAAGACTGGGGTAATTATCTTGTCTTCGGTATCTTCCCAATTGGTGACCAAAATGTAAGATACCTTTCCTACTTCTTTAGTTTGTAGAAATTTCGTTGTGATACGGCAATGTGTATTTGTTATTATATTTAATTTGTTCAAGTTTGTCAATCCTGGATAATACAAGAAATCCTCTTGACACCGAGACGGGTTGGGAACAGTCAGAGGTTCTCACCCTACTTATTTTGACACGGACATGTACATATATGGCTCTCTGTACACGGATCCGACGGCTGAATTCAATCTACAAAATGTTGCCAAGTAATTTCGGACCAGTCAATATTCCAGCTAATCTGCATCGCCGGGAATTGAACCCGGGCCAAGCTCTCCATGATCGTATGTCACAGGCCTGATGGTAACAGGTTAACGCTCACAACTCGTCGGTCAAATCACATGCAGAGATATAAATTTCCATCTAAACAAAATCGATTCACATACATATCTATAACTCCAATACAATGTTACACAATGTTACTCGAAAAATTGGTATGTAGAATTCACCCAAAATCAGAACGTTCAAGTGTTTTCTTCATAAAAATACCATTTGAGGAAAATTAATATAGCAAGGTAAGTTTGAGGTAAAATCTAAAATCAGTATTGTATTATAAGAGCTCTGTATGTGAAAATGCTTTTTCCGTTTTCGTATAGATCATTATGTGATGTGACCGGTAATGTGTTGGTAACGTAATGCGTACGATACAAAAATAACACTATTTCGCATAATTTATTGTTTGCACCTCCAGTGACGTAAATTGCTAATTAATTTGGTTTCCAAAAAAGAATCTGATTACCACCTACGTAGTTATTTGTAAACATATCGGAACCTATAAATCAAAGCAAATACAATTTCAGATGTAATGCTGATAAGGGATCATATAAGAAAATAAATCGTGGCCAATATTATGAAACCGATCTCGAGGAAATATAAAACAGGGGAAGCTACTGGTATTGATGTCAACAAATTGCAGACAGTTAATATCCCTATAGGTTGTTTTCATATCATCAGAATAGAGGAGAAAACAAAGCATCTGTATTTGATGATCACTTACACTCCTAAACTGTGTTTAGCTATTGAAAACATCCTAGTCTTTACTTTGTAAACATGTTTAGAAGCTAAGCATTACGTATCAAAATCAAAAGCATGAATGTTAAATGCCCACTTATACTTTAAACATAAATGATATAGGCTATTTTGCAGTGTGCTCATTCCCGCCTTTCTTTATTGTATATTGTTGTAGTTTTGGTTTTCTTGACAGTTGGGACGATTTTTGTATGTGAGAGTGTGTAAGGGGTAGGTAGGTGTGTGTTTCGACGGTTTCAAACTCTTTAAATTACGAAATATTTCTACTCAAGTGTAATGTCCATTCTAAGGCTAACATAATTTGTTTGTCCTCCACAGCCTTTAAATGGTTTATGGAATGATGTGGGCCGTAGTGGTCAGCGACAACCTGTAAAGTGTGCTGAGGCTTGTGGATCAACGTCTAAACGTCGTGCCTGTGCGTAGCGCACTATAAGTCACTGCGCTTTTTTTATGTCCACGATTTTGGCATCTAAGGCTACACTGCAGACGCAGAGGATGATTTAAGCACTTCCCAGCAAGTCTTGCGGTTAGCACAGCTGTGTGAGTGAACATGACACCACTGCCCGCCCACTGCATACACACGTGCATGGTTAAATTTGAATTTGGACTGATATATTTACAATAAATACACATTCAAAATGCCAGTCGATTTCACATTTTATGTTATCTACAGAAGGTGTGAATTATCCTTCATGCATACATCACTTTAGATCTGAAATCGACCAAGTAATAATGACACACGGGCAATTCTAAAACAACATCTTTTGCACAGAGTTCAATGGGATTTGAAAAGTAAAGTGGCAGTTGAAACTCTAGTGATAACACTTTTACAGTGCATGATGGGGCTTCCTTAAATCATCCTCTGGCAGACGCGAACAGAATTTCACCAACAAATCTGGTTTTAAAAAAATTAGCCAATTTCATATTATGAGATTGTACTTTGAATAATATAGATTAAAAGTATTCATATAGCTTTGCGAATTTTGTAGGACTTTAAGGAATTGGATAGCAACGTTTGCATAGTATTTTTGTTGGACCTGAGGGCACGTCAGACACAACAAAAACTGTATTTTGAATACGAGGAATGACCTTCTAACATCAAATAATTTTGACTTTTAAACATTTGTATTGAAGATATATATTTTTTATGTCTTCAATACGAAACCTAAAAAATTCCGATGATGGACGGCATTTCCTTCCAGCTACACACACTTTAAGTGCATATCATTAGATTTATAAAGTTTACTTCGAGGGCCGTTAATTTTAAAAATGTCAAAAATATCATGTTTTAATAATTTGCCATAAAATTTGTATTATATTGCGAATTAAAAAAAAAATGATATCAGAAGTAAATTATTTTGAACTACAATCTAGACAACTGGACTTACGTTTTTGAGTGGGAAATTTTCACGTTCTATCCTGAACGCATCATCAGCCCAACTGATCTTCTGGCGGTAAAAGTTCATTGACCTGTGAAGCGGATGTTGTTGTATCACAGGTCACCTTCGAGTTCAACCTGAGAGGGATCTTCCTAATCGCTGAACTGTAGGCCCCGGCCAAGTTGTGACGTAGGCCGTCTCCCCTGTTCAGTGAAGGCTCTTCCCGTTTCACGCAACCTCTCAGGTTGAACTCGAAGGTGACCTGTGATACAACAACATCCGCTTCACAGGTCAATGAACTTTTACCGCCAGAAGATCAGTCGGGCTGATGATGCGTTCAGGATAGAACGTGAAAATTTCCCACTCAAAAACGGAAGTCCAGTTGCCTAGATTGTAGTTCAAAATAATTTATTATTTACTACCTGGATGAATGATAATTTTCACAAACGTATGATATCAGAAGGACATTCCTCGTATTCAGAATGGAATTTTATGTATCTGATGTGTCCCACAAAAATACTGTGCAAAACGTTGCTATCGGATCCCTTTATACGCATACGGCTACACATCTGGCCCTAAGGATAGGTGAATTGAGGAATTCAACCGACCACCTCTATTTTGCTCGTGTTATATTAAAACATGGCCTCTAATAATTATGAAAAACGTACAGTTGTATCTTATAAAAGAAATTCTAAAATGTAAAACGTCTTGTTTTGGCTACTGGGCCTCTATGATTTTACAGTGTACGAAACGTAATACAACCCTGAACAATACATACTACACTATTATCATGATTAAGTATTTGGTGTTAGAGCATGTATTGGTTACTCTACAAACTGCAACATAGTAGTCAGAATATCAGCTCAAGTGTCAAGTTCATTCTTTAAATATTAGTATCTCCGCCTCAAAGTTACAGCCTCACTTTATATCCAGACTGAGAATTCAAATCTAAAGAAACGTGCACCTACAGTGAAATAACGTTATGTCAACCTTTACAAGTGTTTTAATGTTTTGTGTTACGAAGATGTTGTAGGTCTATAAGACAGGGATAGCACTATGTTAGAATATGGTTATTGTTGTTTTTAATCCCGGTTTTTAATTCACAATACAAATACGTCCAATCTGTCGTGGACTCAGTTAGGTGTTCAGTTAGGTGTATGACATGTTTATGTTTTGTTTTGGGTATAACCTCATTTTAGAAGTATTTAGTTAAAGCCTTAATGTACGATATTTTTTCAGAATATACCTTAATTTTTTTCAAAGCCGATTTTTTTTGGGCATATTTGTAATACTTACACATGTTCCAACTTAAATCTATGAGCAAACTGTCAAATTCGCCCTATTTGTAGTAAAACGGGATGATTCTCTGTTGGTCCGACATATTATCATAATTTTTAGATTATGATAATATATCAGAACGATCGCAAATCGTAGTCTCCTACGAAGCCAGTTTGGTTACGCTCCCTCCACATGTGGAAGGAGCGTAACCAAACTGGCTGCGTAGGAGACTAACTCTGAGGCCACACTCGCCGTCCTAATCCAAATAGTGCGAGATATTTCGAGTGATAGAGGTGAAGTTTATGATGTTGTTTCTTTGCCAATTCCCAATGTTTTTCGCGTCCAAATGTATTGGGAACTTTCATAATGATTGCATATTTTCATTTTGGAAGAAAAATCTAAATCTAAAAATCTAAAAATTTAAAATGATCGTACATTAAAGGATGTGGTATGAACGTTTGGACAGTACTTGCTGTGGGACTTTAGAGCACATCAGACATATCGATTTGCATACTGAATACGAAGAATGTCCTCTTGATATCAAATAATTTAGA
The DNA here is from genome assembly GCF_039555335.1 of Amphiura filiformis. Taxonomy (NCBI): domain Eukaryota; kingdom Metazoa; phylum Echinodermata; class Ophiuroidea; order Amphilepidida; family Amphiuridae; genus Amphiura; species Amphiura filiformis. Next base: position 15,439,912 of record NC_092629.1, read on the forward strand.
TTTTTAGAAATTCGCAATGTAATACATATTTTATGGCAAATGATTAAAAATTGATATTTTGATAATTAACAGTACTCGAAGTAAACTTTATAAATCTGATGATTTATACTTAAGTGTATGTAGGTGTGATGCCGACGATAAATTGAAAATTTTGACCTTTCGTATTGAAGATGTGGATTTTTTTCCCCAAAACACCAAAAGAATTAGGTCTTTTGGGGAAAATATCCATATCTTCAATATGAAAAGTCAAAATTTTCAATTGATCGTCGGCTTTTCCTCCCAGCTACATACACTTTAAGAATATATCATTAAATTTACTTTTCAAGGACTGTTATATCAAAAATTTGAAAAATATCAAATTTTAATAATTTGTCATAAAATGTGTATTATATCGTGAATTTCAAAAAATGAAGCTTATTTGATATCAGAAAGACATTCTTCGTATTCAGAATGTAATTCGATATGTCTGATGTGCTCTCATGTCGCAATGTCCCACAAAAAATACTGTCGAAACGCTCAAAACGCTCGTTCCAGATCCCTTAAGGCTTTAAGTTTGTATACTTGCTCAAGTAACATTCGATGCAAATTGTGTAACACAATTGTATGCCGTTCTTGATTATGTGCCTGTAAGTGTCTAATACGGCCCAAAATGAGGCTAGATCGCCATTTCCAGCCTTCTATAATCTTCATCTCCATAGATGTTAAATTAAAAGGTTAGTAAAAAAGAACCACATTCAAGTTTGTAATACAATTTTGCACATAATTGTAATTGGGCAAGTTTTGCACTATTTTGTGAGAGGGGCTATACAAAATAAACTGCATAGTGTGGAGTCAGTGAGCCCATTAATTTCACACCTGTACAAAATAAAGATTACTCCAAATAGTTGTGAAATGTATAATAGTTGTCTAACGTCTAACTGTTGACTGATTTTCACACGAAGAATTAAATAGTAATTCATCGATTTTTATAAGAACATTTGAGCCTGAAAGGTTTTTATTTTATATACCATAAAGCAACCAGTTCCCAAAGTTTCCATGAAGTTGGATCTAAAGATTTCTTAGTCAACACCAACTGGGTGTATGCATAAGAAGAATCTGTCAACGTTGAAGTAAATAATACTCTTACTATTAAAAATATTGAAAACATTGACATATCAATATTAACTTTCCCAACCCCGGCAAAATCGCTGAGACAATCCTTTAACGTTGCCAAATGATACCAACATGTCAATTGCCGGTATTCATGAAGGGTTCGTTAGATCAGTAATCGAAAACGACCTTACTTTCACACAATTCAATACTAGGCACGAATGCTATCTCAAGTCACTGAGACGCTTTCTTGATTGTTAGCTTTTCGTGTGCATTATGTAAACATTGAAGTGCTTGCTGCATTATTGACGAAGGTGCATAAAGCGTCGGCAAAATGATACATTGATGTTTTGAAAGTTTGAACAGCACATTGGAATGGATGTGATTCTCTTTATCTGGTGCTGTTTATGTACTTTAGCTTTTAAGCCAAAGAAATTATCAATCGCCAATCGCCTATTTTAAATGAAGTATGAATGCCACTTATGCTATGTTAACAAAAATACCATTTTCTCGCGGAATCCGATTTTATAAATATTATCTAAATTCTATATAATTATTATATTTCGAAATTGTGATAGACATAATGGACATGGATTGTCATACTTCAGAAGTACTGCTGAAACATTATTTAAATGTTAACACATAGTGCACGTACCGGATCGGATAACAACGTTTGCACAGTATTTTTTGTGGGACATGTGAACACATCGGGCACATCAAATTGCATTCTGAATACGAGGAATATCCTTCTGATATCAAATAATTGAAATTCGAGGTATACGAATACTAATTATTAACAATTTATACTTATTACATTTAAGACTCCTCAAAATAAACTTTATAAATCTAATGATACGTACTTAAAGTGTATGAAGATATACATTTGTTTCCCAATAGACCTAAATTTGTTAGATCCTTTTGATTTACAAAATTTACTTTGAGTACTGTTAAATATCAAAAATATCAAATTTTAATAATTTGCCATAAAATATTTTATATCTCAAATTTCGAAGTCAAAATTGGTTTGGTTGATACCAGGACATATTCAGAATGCACGTTGGTGTGTATGATGTGATCCCATGCCCGCAAAAATACTGTGCAAAGGTTCGCGACCGACCTCGTAGATTGCTTTGAGGTAATTTGCAATTATTTAATTCAATCTTATTACTAAAACAAATGTCGTATGTTATAGGTATCGATTTGGTAAAAAGTGCTCTTCTAAATTGCACTTGAACTAAAGTTACTGCAACTGTGCTTATTTGTTCATTAAAACACATTGGAGTTGACAGCACACTGAATGGGAATACACCTCGTACATGGTGCATGTGTCAAAAGCAGTGTATAATAGTGTCAAAATACGGTGTAAAGATTCAGAGATCAACAAAGATACCCACGTAGTCAAACAATATGACCCTTGAAGGTACTCTCCGAGCAGGACTTAATTTGCTATGCGCACACATAATATTCTTCGTGGGTCACGCATCTAGCTACTGTCACTATAAACTTTAAAAGGAATAAGTGTTGCTAATGTTAGATCATATCTCACTGAACCAGTTTCAAACACTAACCACGGAGAACAACACAATATTCTAAATTGATTTGAAAAGGTTATCTAATATTTAAAACTTATTCATTGCAATTCTATATGCATACTGAATTATACGGCCTAGCGCATACGAAAATACTGTTTGGACGCGCTACAGTTTAACTATGCCAAATTTAACTTAACACTTTCTTCTTTTCCTCATAATCATTTTTGTTTTTCTAATTTTTTCCTCTGAATTTCAAGTTTGAAGTACGTGTACTTTAGTGATTAAAGGTGTCTACTCGTTTTAATTATGCAAGATGCAATCTTTTGACTATTCTAAATCGGCGTCATTCTATGAAAATATAATAGTATTCTCTTCCCTAAAACTATTGAGTCATATTTTGTAACACAGACTACGAAGGTGGGGGGGGGGGGGTGTTGTTGCAACCCTCTATTTCTCAATTATAAACGTCATATACCATTATATTTGGCACCAATGTATAGCTATTGGTGTCCTCTATTCAGCGATACCAAAATAAGCACAAACATTCCCCACAAAATATCGCTATGACCTCATGTACAAAAGTAACAGTTGATTTTTGGCTAAAAATTCTACAAAAATGCGATTTACTATAAAAGGAAATGACTATTGTCACATAACGAGTAAGTAAAATGTCAGTAGCTCTTGGAATAAATTTACAAGAGCGAAATGAAAATCATTGATTTTACAGTAAAAACCAACGGTGGGCCTCACCACCCCCCTATTGTCATCTTCGATGACCAGTCCTACTTTCAGATAATGTGCTGGGATAAAAAAAAAAGTTATCATTAAAATGAGCGAAAAGGATGAATCTACGATTAGCTTAGGTCGCTTGGGCGTAAACGCGTGCGTTTTTAGGACGGATAAAAAATCTAGGGGGTGGTACATTCCCCTTCGTAGTTCTAGGGTTAATAGCAGCTCGCGTAGGGGTAGTTCTGTCCTTGGGCGGAAAGGCTGTGTAGTGAGCAACACTGTGTTTATTTCCATGGTGTAACTGAGTGTGAATTCCCATTTGACTACTTTCTCTAAAATACGGAATTGTGTAATTCTTTACTTGAAAACTGAAAACTTGATATTCGTGATAGTTAGGAAACGTTCCAATCCATTTTAACAAGGTAGAGTGAACGAAAGTTTACGGGCTCTATTGGCCGCTGAACGTGAAGTTCTGTATAGACACAATGTCTGAATACGACATTTTGTCAAAATTTGATCGGTTGATCTGATAAATACGACGAATTAGACTAATTCCATTTAGGTTTAAGTTAAACATTAAATATATGGCAACAACTCCGGATTGTAACCAAATTTATATTATAAGATCATACATTATGACTTTAACTTTTAATTGAAATAATAGTTATTTATCCTTTAGACAAAAATGCAGTCCAAAATGAAAAGCAAAAACTGTCCAACGTTGTTGATATACACACAACGGCATATACATGTCTCACCAAGTAATGTTATTTTGAGACCATTTTGGGTTTAATCATAAACAATGTTTTCCGTAAAACGTTATACTTGTTTCAGCCTGAAGAAAGTAAATAATTGCCTGTATTGAAAATAGAGTTTATCCACGGTTTACAGTTTCGTACATCATGTGGCGAGAGCTATACGCTTGTATGCCGGATATTAGGTAAAATTAGTTTAACTGTTCCCTTTTGGAACCACCTAACTTGAAGAAACAAGATACAGACAGTGCCATGTGACAGCTATATTTTTTTCACTGCTTGAATTTCTAAAGTGCTAGATTACTTCGCGCACATCAATAGTTTTATTTCTGTAAAACAAAGAGGCACAGTTTCGTCAATGTGATGTATGCTTTCTGTATGAGTGATTTTTATGTGCGTTTGATTAAGCTTGAATCGAAACTGAATTCTAATACTACTTTTGATTCCTCTGAAAAGTTACTGAAGAATTAAAACATAATTATACCTGGAATTAAATAATTTCTGAACTTTTTTTAGAATATTCGTGTGTTTGTGAAGAACTAAAAAAGAATATAATTGTAGTTGCAATAATCATGATTTATAATCATTACTAACATGTTCAATACACCGTAGAAAAATTAAGGTACCAGTTATGTTCACTCCTATACATTCTAAACAAAGACAAACATATCAAAATTAAAACAGCAACTAATACGTGTACCCTTTTAGCCCTGATTTGTTGAAATCAGTTGAGTATTATAGAAACGGTGATAGAAAACATAAGGATAGTATTACAGGGTGTCCCAGAATGATTTGTACCGTGTTTGCAAAAATAACTAAAAATAGAAGACGGGCAGTGCATCTATTTTCGATACCAGCATTATAATGTTGGACATGTCTCCTATTGATTCTGTTAATATCAGCACGTTACCTTTATTTGTTTTGGCGTGGCATGCAATAATGTAAAAACGATGAAAAACGACTCGCATACCTTTGAAAAATGGCACGATACGATTAAATGAAGAACGTGGGATGTTTGGCACAGCATTTCGACGATAACTACTGTTGGGGTTGCGCCTTAAAGCTTGCCGGACAGCTGCAATGTTCGCTCTAGTTCTTACAGTTTTACGAGCACCTGAAGCTTCACTCTGCCGATTTCTGACAGTTCCGTGCTCGTCAAACTTCTTTACGTTATACACTATCGTCTAATGAATCTTCTTTGCGTCTCAACATAGCTGCCGGTTTGCCAGTAAATCCACGCTGCTGTACAGTAAATTGAGGAGCCGTCCTTTCTGTACCACAACCAGTTCGATCTCTGCAAGCATTTGAAATGACATGGACCTCACACCACAATAACTATATTTAAAACTACCGCCAAAGAGAGAATGGGATTAGGCCACAAATCCTTAATTCCATATAATGATTGCTTCGTAACGTCATAAATAATAGATAGATATCGGCTATTTATAGTGGAAATATGAACAGGGCACAACTAAAATACCTGCATAACTTTTTCCAAATAACTTTGTGCTGAACGGTTAGTAATGTTACAGATTTTCAAAATATGTTGCGTTGTCAAAACTTAGAATTCACCATTTTTACGCAATCTTCTATAACTTCTACTAGAAACGTCTAATTTTTAAAATATAAAAACCTGAGAAAGCTAAATATATGTAGAACTTAAAATGCAAAACAATATGACCATTCAACATGCCCTTCATACCTAAAAATGCCATCTTTTCCGGTATAGATCATTCTGGGACACCCTGTATTTCAAAAGTTGAATTATAGTAATTAATCAAAAGCACGGCGCTAGCTCTTTATACTGTGAATTTCAATTGAATGAACACAGCTGCACGACAGCGTGACCATCGTCCGCGTAAACTGTGTGATGAACGTTCGCGTGTGCGTGACGCGGATGTAAATCCGACCATGCCAACACGTTCATTGTTCTATGGTTTCTGATTAGAGCGCTGACATATTGGAAAATTTTGTCAATCAATATTCATGAGAGTGTACATTCAACGTCCAGTTTTCGAAATTGGATGACTTGTGTTTGACAGGTGCGAAATACATCTGACTGGGCGTTTTAATTACGTAACGCATAACGGCATTGGTGTAATCGAATGGCTGCTTAGTGATGTTATGTGTTTAGTTTCTATAACAATTATTATTACATTTATTTAGCATTCCTTTATTTTCTTTCTCTGTACTTATTATTTCTAAGGCCTACACTTACTTTCGCTCTCCTTCTCTCTCTTCCCTTCTTCCCCCTTCTTTCTTTCTGTTTGTTCCCACTCATTTTCCCTCTCATTCCAATAATATGTCCTTATCTTTCTATTATTTTATTTACTTCTCATTATGTTTTTCTCTTAATAATTCCCCTTTCTCCCTTCCTGAAGGCCCCTCTCATTCTCAATATCCCCTTTGGGTACGCCAATATTTATATGCCAATCTCCTTCCTAAAATAAAATTAAATGGAAATTTGTGAAAAAAAAACCATTTATAGGGCTATATTTATACTTACATGTATACGTAGCGATTACCATTATAGAGTACCATAGATCTGTGGATCTGGAAGCCTTAATACATTATGGTGTGTAATCGATCAGCAAGAGCATTCAATTTATTTAAATGAAGCGCCTAAAGTCAGGTAGGTGATAAAGAAGATTACAACGACAGCTAAACCCTCCTTTATAGACTTCAGACCCACACAAGCACACATTTGGGATACTTGAGAACAATGGTACCACTTTACACATGACTGCCTTTACACATTACTGTATTGTGGTCATTTATTGATACTCGCCTGTTGTAAAGCGTCAATATGATGCCGGATCAGTGACCAATTTAATGGCGGAACTCCTTTGTTCGAAACAATGGGACCACTTTTATGAATAGCCTGTCGGAAAATCAAATTGGCATCAAAGGAATAATGCATTACGTAATCGGAAAGAAAACAAGCATGGTACACCAACTTGATGTAGGGAAACAAGTAAAAAACAGACTAGACAATATGCAGGGAGGGGGGGGGGGCAAAAACAGCAAATGTAGGCATTAGAAGTAGGTAAATTTCGATAGCCAAAAATTACCAGTTCCAAGGCTCACAAAAGTGCTAAACCTACAAAAACAACAAGGATAAATGGGAATACAATGGTGCACTAGAACAAGTGATGAAAATCACTGTGTACATAAAAAGACTCGGTAAACCAAACAACCAATGTAGGCACAAAAACAGGCAAAGTTTGATGGCCCAAAATTACCAATTTCAGAGCCCACAGAAGTGTTTAGCAAAACAGTACAAAAGTACACTGGAGCAGATAAACAAAACCAAACAGACAAAAAAAAAATAAAATAAAAATAAAAGCAAACAACGAAAACTACATGCTGTAGTTTAAAAACAAATTCAAGTCAAAAACTGGAGGCAAGTTCAAATAGAACTCAGTAGCAAAACGTGATCACGCATTACGTAATCTATTGCCGCTCCTTTCTATCCCTAACCTCCTTCGTATTCACTATTGTATCCAAGGTCGTGTGTTTGCATTGTAGTTTGAATACACTATATACAAGGATACAACATAGCTGGTGGTCCGAATTATGACATATCTATCTTTTTTTTTTTTTTTTTAAAAATAACCGTTACCTTAGTTGTTTTGCTGTGTGCATTTTACATACATTTTAAGTAAAGCGTTATCATCAATGAAATATATTTGGATTATTCTTTGGACCACGGTTTTATATTTGCCTATTTCCTCATAATCACATCGAGGGTTGAGAGCCAGAAAGCCTCAGCTCACAATCACCTGCTCCGCAAAATGAGCATAAAGTCGCCAGGAGGACACTATAGAAGATACTGTTCATTAATCATGACAAAATCAATAGAAAACAAAAGACAATGTGGATGAAATATTGATTTTTGATGACCAAGACAAGGAGCCAACTTTGTGCTCATTTTGTGAGAGCTCTCAACCCTCGACATGTAGGAAAAGGACATTTTGCGAGTACTGCTAATGCAGATTCTGGGACAGATCACGCTTTTCAACCTGTAGACATAGCGATAAAAAGACAAAAAACATAAATATAAAAAAACTAACCAAAGTAGCAAAATCATTTCCCAAAAATGAACGATGAAAGTAATGTCTAGTTCACAATGTGAACTTTGTGTACGATATGCTATCCAAAAAAATCACGTTTTTCATATTAATAGAACAAACGTAATTTTTAGAGCGTGGAGAAATACGTTTGGATGCACAGGTTTGAAATTACGTAATTTAGAAGAAAGCATTGCATGTCGTAAAAAAATGTATTGTGATGGTTTGCAATTTTGTGATGTCAAAAAAAAAAATCATAATTACATGAATTGTCGCAGATAAATAATGTTCCTGGAAGGATGGATATATAATATATTTGTGTCTAACGACAAGCGATCAATGAGGGTCACCTTATATTTAAAATTTTCCCCTGAAATGTGTTCTCGAAAAAATCATCATCACTTGAGATTTATAAAGGGTTCACAAAAAATAACTCCCCTAAAATTACAAAACATTTCTTTGCCTAATTTAACATTCATTTCGTTGATTGGAAAAATTTAAAAACCTGCGAATAAAGGAATCGTTTTTCTACCCTCCCAACGTTCTTTCGTCTAAAAATATTTTGTTTTGGCCAAAAATAATCACATTTTCTAAAAATGATGCTTTCAAAAAAAGTTGCACTTTTCAACATCCTCATTTATGTCAAAATTAGGTTCAACAAATCGTTATTTTGCACTACGTGATGGTTGCATGGGTGACTAAGAGTTCAGAGACAAAAGGTGAAGGAAAACAAAACAATTAAATCAATCGTAACATTAATACCGAAAAGTTTTTTACATTACATGTATGGGATGTTGAAAAGTGCAAAAATTTTAAAGCATCATTTTTGAAAAATGTGATTATTTTTGACCAAAACAAAAAATTTTTAAGAAGGGATGACTTTGTTAGTGAAGCAAAAAGATGCCTCTATTCACAGGTTTTTAAATTTTTCAAATCAACAAAATGAATGTTAAGTTATGCAAAGAAATGTTTTGTAACTCCTAAATTGATTTTACCATTTTTGAAACACCGGTGCAATAAAATCTTCTAGAAAGACCCACACATGTCAATGAATCATTGTTTTATACTGCAAGATGATTGCATGGGTGACAGGGTAATCGTATATTTAAAAATTAAAGAAAACAAAAACACCATTAAATGAATCAAAACATTGATAACGAGAATGTTTTGTACATTAAATGTATAGGATGTGGAAAAGTGCAACTTTTTCTGAAAGCATCATTTTTGGAAAATGTGATTATTTTTGGCCAAAACAAAAAGATTTTTTAAAGAAAGAACTTAGGGACGGTAGGAAAATGATTCTTCTATTCACTGGTTTTTAGATTTTTCAAATCAACGAAATGTATGTCAAGTTATGCAAAGAAATGTCTTGTAATTTTATGGGGGGAGTTATTTTTTGTGAACCCTTTATGTCATGCTGTAAAATACCTGGAATATGTTGATGGCAAATAAGAAAGAGTAACGCAACACGCGATGCTTGGATCATATTTCAGAAACTTTGAGTATAATATTGTCGCCTTTCCACAGTTCCACAGTCCCGCAAGGGCAAACCCCACCTTACCTACAACCCTTTCTTAATGTTGACAAATATTAGTAAAGCAAAGAATTTATATGAACATAGTTGCAACATGAAAACCACACGTTTAACCACTTTCTTCACATTGATGGACACTTTCAGTCATGGTCACCAGGACATGGCCACCATTCCTCTGAATGCAGATATCAGCTCTCCTAAAGATGATCAACATTCACACCACGTCTTATGAGAGATATCTTGCCTGGTGATGTCAACTTGTGCAATTATGTCTCTGGAGTTCATCAAGGTCTACAGAAGGGCCCATGAAAACCTTTTTTTTCAGATAGTCACATAAGAATAAATCCAGAAGTGTAAGATCAGGAGACTGTAGGACCCAAACAATTCAATTCTGCAAGGCGTTTTTCTTTCTTTCTTTCTTTCTTTCTTTCTTTCTTTCTTTCTTTCTTTCTTTCTTTCTTTCTTTCTTTCTTTCTTTCTTTCTTTCTTTCTTTCTTTCTTTCTTTCTTTCTTTCTTTCTTTCTTTCTTTCTTTCTTTCTTTCTTTCTTTCTTTCTTTCTTTCTTTCTTTCTTTCTTTCTTTCTTTCTTTCTTTCTTTCTTTCTTTCTTTCTTTCTTTCTTTCTTTCTTTCTTTCTTTCGTTCTTTCTTTCTTTCTTTCTTTCTTTCTTTTTTTAGTTTAAAAAATATTGGTTCTTAGTTTTTTAATTGTTGTTGTAGTTATTGTTGTATATATTGCATAATCAGGTTAATACAAAAATGGGGGGCAATCACCGCCACAATCCACTCACCCACCATGGTAGCCCCCCCCCCCAGCTCTGCCCCATAGAATGACTCACGAGCTACGCCAGGTTTCATTTCATTCATTTCTGCATGGCTGTTTCTATTATTAACTTACGCCCTCTGGAACCAAGCCTTGAAAAATCCACGTAGTAACCTACAATTTGCAAGTACACACTTTTTCATCGACATGGCCATAAAGACTGTCTGGGTGAAAAAAAGTTAATGGAAAATTCCTTGACAAAACCACACAGCAACGAATATATTCACGTCTCTAAACACCAATGAAAAAACTCTCTAGATCAACAACACTAGCAAACCAGCCAATTTCTGGCGTGATTTCCTCCATGGTGTTAGATGGACGAATACTAGAATACTACTACTTATTACTACACTGAATAAGCATATAAGAAAGAAAGTTAAAGAAAATCTCGCATTCCCTGGATTTGTAAAAGATCATTTAGGTCAATTATTCATTGAGGAAAATTATCGGATATAAGATTCTCAGCACGAGGACGACCTTTCTTTAACAATCCTATCAAGATTAGGAAAATCATCGCATGTTCCAATTTATTGAGTAAAATGTAAGACATAATGTTCTTATAGTTTGTTAACGTTCCAATTTCTTTGCGAAGCGGTATTGTGTCTACTCCCCATTCCAGAAAAACACAGCACTAATTAAGATTAGAATTGGGAGTAATCACCGATAGACGGGTACAACAATTGTCGTTTTCTTTCCTTTGACTCCTTTGACTCTTAGATGAAAGCATCGCTAATTTGTTTGATTGTTTTTTTTTCAAAAAGAAATCTGATTACCAACAGGAATCTCATACATGGTTTATAAAAAGTATAGGAACATTTTTAGATAAAAAAATTAGGTTTAATATTTATAAATGATCATATAAGAAATAAATAATGGCCAATATTTTGAAACTAATCTTGAAAAATATATGAAAGGGGAAGATATCGGCATGATTGGTATAATGCCTTTGTCTTTGGTGTATTTGCCTTTGCATTTGAATGAAATAATTTTGTGTTGAATTAGTGATTATAAATTGTTATACAGGGTGTCCCTGAAAGAACTGTATCGTCGGAAACTGATTTTTGTGTTATTTAGTGCATAAACCAACCATAACTAAATAACCGATGTGGTTGAGGAATACATCAGCTACCACAATCATGCTTTTTGAATTTTGACAATTGACGGCTCCGTTTCTGAAAGAAGTTTACGAAACTACCTCATTTTCAATCCATTCCACGGAGTCAAATATCTATCAATGACAATAGACGCCTCATGCGCTGATGATACGCAGTGATTACCACTCAGAATACAGATCATCGATTGATATTTGAATCCATGGAAAGTCTTGAAAATGAGGGAGTTTCGTAAAATTTTATATTTCAAATACGGTGAATACGGTTCACACGTATATGAAAGCTGATTATTTTCCTCAACCCCACCATTTATTTAGTTTTCTTTAGTTGTAGCGTTCTTTCAGGGCCACCCTATAAACAAAAAAAAACACTGTGTATCCTGTGTTGTAAAGCATCTAAATTGCTGCATTAAATTTTTCACGATTTATTTATACAATGTCTAGCAAGCCAACTATCTGAAACGTTGTACACTCTATCAAGATATTAATATTAAAAAAATCATATTTTTTGTACACTTTTTAATTTATTGTATTAAAGATACAGTATCGACAATATTCATTGGTGTAAAACATGCTTATGATTTTATCTGATTAATCACCGAAATGTAATCTCAATGATCTATCTTGTTACATTATGTGATCCGATGTTACGAAATGAGGATAACGTATCCAAATCATTCACGTTATGAGGTAATTTATCATCCGATCCTTATGTTCTATATTGTTTTATATACATGTACACATTCCCTCTATAACATTAAATTCTGACAGCACTTACATCAAATTAAACCAAACAAATCGAAACATTAACACTGTGTATACTTTCAGTCATCTGGGATTTGATCATTTAGTAGATAATTAAATCTGGTCAACCAGAAAAACTCACTTTTGGTCAGATGGAATCACCGCCGTTTCGGCCAAAACCTTTAGCCTTCAGCTGGGTGGATGATTTAGGGTCATCCGAGGTCAATCGATGAGGAAGTTGCTTGATGACCCGATCCCAACCATGTGACAGATTAACTCTAACGCCCCCGCTTCTGTTGAGGGACGGTTGTTCGGCTCGTACCCACACTGCTTCTTTGATTCCCCATTCAAACCAACGGGGTTCACGGTCCAAAATGACAACGTCGTCGATGTCAAAACTGTGACCACTGCCCTCAACCACTGCAGAGTCGCATGTCCCAACATAGACGCGCTAGGTCAAGTGGCAACGATCCAGCTGTCTACAAACACCTTGAGGGCAGTGGATATAGAGGTTATCCACTTTTAATACTCATGTATGACTTTTAAGGCGATGGTTCCCGTGGTATTCCTCATTAAAACCAATCCAATGCACGATCTCGGAGTTACCTGCATGACTTTGGGCGGCTATTTTGAAACAGGCATGGTTGCGCATTTAGGCTGAATCTGAAACAAAAAAGATTTTCAATGGGCTACCCTCTCATTTGGTACATTATGGTTAAAAACATCGCATGAAAAAAAGTATACGTTTTGAACAATTTTGAGAGGTCCCTACCGAGCATTTTAATTTTGCACACAAAGTCAATGGTGATTTAACTATTTTCAAGTACTAGAAAGTAATATTTATCTGAAATATTTCCTTAAAAACTTGAATGGTCAAAGGTCAACGTTTCCAAAGAAGTAGAGCATAGAAGTAGACGCACGCTTTCGTGCGGGAAACATAAATACATACTCGCCAGCCGTGGCCTTTTTATGAGATTTGATACGGCGCCGAAGACTAGAGCTCTTCCATAATTAAGTCCGAAACCCGGTTTCCAGACGAACATTTGTGTGAAATGTGCAAGTCTTTGTTAGTGATGAACTTAATATTTATAGTAATGAATAATTCAAACAAGTAACAGGAATAAAAGCACAGGTGTTTAAATACTACACTCCCCCAGCAAGGATAATTTAGTTGTGTGTGTTTTTTGACGAATCTTCAACTTTATTCTAACAGAGATATCTATGATTATAAAAAAAAGAATTTGTCATGTCAAAAATACGTGACAGTCTTTTTGGCATCCATCTGACTTTTGTAAAGTCAAAACAAAGAAAAAAAGATTCACCTCAAAAATCACATTGACCTCACACACAAAATTTCAAGTCCGGCAGGGACCTCTAATTTGTTCAAAACTTTTTTTCATGCGATGTTTGTCAGGCATAATGTACCAAATGAGAGGGTATCCCATTAAAAATGTAACTTTTGTATTTTTCAGATTCACCCTTATAAAAAGTCCTAAACAAGGTATAGCAGTCGCTGATATGATGTGCTACTGGCATTTGTCAGGGCGTTTCGAAACTAGCAACTTGTGACATGTAGATCGAAAATTTTTTTTAACGTTTTAAGGGGTCATAAGAAATTACCAATATTTAACTCAATACTCTACTCTAAACACATGTCAGTAACCAAGCAGTTGTCCAACTGACACAACAGTAAAATGCACTGACACGGAACGGCTTCCGGTACCACATCACAGGCGAATAATTGGAACCCAGCAAAAGAAATCTGTTGGGCTGTGAATGTGGTCCGGGAAGGTGTTCCATGTCAGTGCATTTTGCTTTTGTGTCAGTTGGACAACTGCTTGGTTACTGACATGTGTTTAGAGTAGAATATTGAAGTAATCCTGTGTGTAATTTTTGTTCATTTTTATAGATAGGACTTTAAGATATGCCCTTGTGAAAAATTATAATTTCTTTTTGAGGCCAGTTTACATATTTGAAACAGAATTTATTTTCAACACGGACTCAAAAATGTCCAGATTTGAAATCAAAACAAAAAAATTACCTAAAATTTGCAATTTATTTTGATCATATAAAAAATGAAAAAAAGTTTATATTTTTAAAGGACAGACATGTAATCAGCCTAAAACAGAGCTTGTCGCAGTCTAAAAAGTTCATTGCTTATTGTAAAATATGTAGACTTGGCACAAATCTTTGCAATTACTCTAAAGAATTTAATGGTGTGCGTAGCGTATTAAAAGCAAGTGAAGGGGGGGGGGGGGTGAAATGGGCAAGCTTCCACACCGGAAATGCAAAATTGTGCAACTCGTATAGTGCAGAATTTAAACTCATTGAATTGAAGCACAATCTGCATTTTGGTGATTTTGTTTTGCTTTCAAATATAATGCATGATTATAATTATTTGCAATCAGACTGACATAATATTTTTCAGTTGGAAAATTAAAATTTATTTTGATACGGTTGTGGAGGTCGCGGCTGCCGAATTCAGCTCCATGACAAAGTGTATGAACATGGACGTGATATCAGATAGGATAACCATTATAAAAGCCTGTTAAATTCCATGTTCATGATGGATTTACGGACATTTGGAAGTCTGCTATAGGCATGTGAGTATTATAAACTAGGATCGTGTAGGGGTATGACAGGGCTGAACACAAATATTTGGTAAGCTTATTATATAGGTTTCTGACCCCCCCCCCTTATAAATGCTATTTAGATGAATAATAGCTTGCCATAGCAATGTGAAATCGAGTGCATAATGAGCATATCTGCTAAATATGCACAATTTAAGGGTTCAACATGCCGCGCGTAATGTTGCGACTCAAAAAAGGTACTGCGTCATTCTGTAGAAAACACGCACAATTTTACGGCTCAACATGCCGCGTAATGTTGCGACTCGTTCAAAGGTGCTGCGTCATTCTGTAGAAAATACGCACAATTTTACGGTTCAACATGCCGCGTAATGTTACGACTCTTTTAAAGGTGCTGCGTCATTCTGTAGAAAATACGCGCAATTTTACGGTCTAACATGCCGCGTAATGTTACGACTCGTTTAAAGGTGCTGCGTCATTCTGTAGAAAATATGCACAATTTTACGGTTCAACATGCCGCGTAATGTTACGACTCGTTTAAAGGTGCTTCGTCATTCTGTAGAAAATACGCACAATTTTACGGTTCAACATGCCGCATAATGTTACGACTCGGAAAACATTGACGTACCAGTCATTGGCAAAAGGCCTGTGGATTTACCACAAAAAGCACACACAGTCAGAGTGACAATTATTTAAAAATGAGTGCAAATTTGCCACAAAATTTCAAAGTCATTGACTTTCCCATTATATCAGTATTAGCTTTGTTATGTAATAGCCAACATGAACTCTAGCCACTTCACACCTTTTCGTGCAGTGTCAACACACAGATACATGTCATTGTTTATATAGCCCTATAGCCAGGCAATATGCAGCCATGCATACATGTACCTGTGAGATGCATGGAACAATGTTTTATACAGGGGGGGTGTAATCCTAACTCTAGAGCATTGAGCCCTAAATCTAAACCCTAACCTAAATCATAACCCTACACTCTAACACTATGACATAACCCTAAATCTAAACCCTAACCCTAAATCATAATTTCAAACCCGAACCTTATGTCTTATAGCCAGAACTCTAGACCTAGTAGCCTAAATCATCAAAATCTGTTGCAATTTGCAGATGTATTTTTTCTCCATTTTCTACCCTTTTTTAATTTAAGAAAAAAGTGGATTTTTTAAGTCCATGTCGAGATAAATCCCTGTTACTGCTTTCTCCCCATAAAATTGTTCAGTTGAAATCATGATATCATACTTTCTCCCTATGCACACTGTGCAGACAGAAACCATATATCATACATTCTCCCACATACAATTGCACAGTGTTGAAATCATGATATCATGCTTTCTCCCTATGCACACTGTACACACAGAAACCATGATATCATACATTCTCCCTATGCACACTGTGCAGACAGAAACCATGATATCATACATTCTCCCACATACAATTGCACAGTGTTGAAATCATGATATCATGCTTTCTCCCTATGCACACTGTACACACAGAAACCATGATATCATACATTCTCCCTATGCACACTGTGCAGACAGAAACCATGATATCATACATTCTCCCACATACAATTGCACAGTGTTGAAATCATGATATCATGCTTTCTCCCTATGCACACTGTACACACAGAAACCATGATATCATACATTCTCCCTATGCACACTGTGCAGACAGAAACCATGATATCATACATTCTCCCACATACAATTGCACAGTGTTTAAATCATGATATCATGCTTTCTCCCTATGCACACTGTGCAGACAGAAACCATGATATCATACATTCTCCCACATACAATTGCACAGTGTTGAAATCATGATATCATGCTTTCTCCCTGTGCACACTGTACACACAGAAACCATGATATCATACATTCTCCCACATACAATTGCACAGTGTTGAAATGATGATATCATGCTTTCTCCCTATGTACACTGTACAGACAGAAACCATATAAGTCTATAACAGAATTTATTTTCAACACGGACTCAAAAATGTCCAGATTTGAAATCAAAACAAAAAAATTACCTAAAAATTGCAATTTATTTTGATCATATAAAAAATGAAAAAAAGTTTATATTTTTAAAGGACAGACATGTAATCAGCCTAAAACAGAGCTTGTCGCAGTCTAAAAAGTTCATTGCTTATTGTAAAATATGTAGACTTGGCACAAATCTTTGCAATTACTCTAAAGAATTTAATGGTGTGCGTAGCGTATTAAAAGCAAGTGAAGGGGGGTGAAATGGGCAAGCTTCCACACCGGAAATGCAAAATTGTGCAACTCGTATAGTGCAGAATTTAAACTCATTGAATTGAAGCACAATCTGCATTTTGGTGATTTTGTTTTGCTTTCAAATATAATGCATGATTATAATTATTTGCAATCAGACTGACATAATATTTTTCAGTTGGAAAATTAAAATTTATTTTGATACGGTTGTGGAGGTCGCGGCTGCCGAATTCAGCTCCATGACAAAGTGTATGAACATGGACGTGATATCAGATAGGATAACCATTATAAAAGCCTGTTAAATTCCATGTTCATGATGGATTTACGGACAGTTGGAAGTCTGCTATAGGCATGTGAGTATTATAAACTAGGATCGTGTAGGGGTATGACAGGGCTGAACACAAATATTTGGTAAGCTTATTATATAGGTTTCTGACGCCCCCCTTATAAATGCTATTTAGATGAATAATAGCTTGCCATAGCAATGTGAAATCGAGTGCATAATGAGCATATCTGCTAAATATGCACAATTTAAGGGTTCAACATGCCGCGCGTAATGTTGCGACTCAAAAAAGGTACTGCGTCATTCTGTAGAAAACACGCACGATTTTACGGCTCAACATGCCGCGTAATGTTGCGACTCGTTCAAAGGTGCTGCGTCATTCTGTAGAAAATACGCACAATTTTACGGTTCAACATGCCGCGTAATGTTACGACTCTTTTAAAGGTGCTGCGTCATTCTGTAGAAAATACGCGCAATTTTACGGTCTAACATGCCGCGTAATGTTACGACTCGTTTAAAGGTGCTGCGTCATTCTGTAGAAAATATGCACAATTTTACGGTTCAACATGCCGCGTAATGTTACGACTCGTTTAAAGGTGCTTCGTCATTCTGTAGAAAATACGCACAATTTTACGGTTCAACATGCCGCATAATGTTACGACTCGGAAAACATTGACGTACCAGTCATTGGCAAAAGGCCTGTGGATTTACCACAAAAAGCACACACAGTCAGAGTGACAATTATTTAAAAATGAGTGCAAATTTGCCACAAAATTTCAAAGTCATTGACTTTCCCATTATATCAGTATTAGCTTTGTTATGTAATAGCCAACATGAACTCTAGCCACTTCACACCTTTTCGTGCAGTGTCAACACACAGATACATGTCATTGTTTATATAGCCCTATAGCCAGGCAATATGCAGCCATGCATACATGTACCTGTGAGATGCATGGAACAATGTTTTATACAGGGGGGTGTAATCCTAACTCTAGAGCATTGAGCCCTAAATCTAAACCCTAACCTAAATCATAACCCTACACTCTAACACTATGACATAACCCTAAATCTAAACCCTAACCCTAAATCATAATTTCAAACCCGAACCTTATGTCTTATAGCCAGAACTCTAGACCTAGTAGCCTAAATCATCAAAATCTGTTGCAATTTGCAGATGTATTTTTTTCTCCATTTTCTACCCTTTTTTTAATTTAAGAAAAAAAAGTGGATTTTTTTAAGTCCATGTCGAGATAAATCCCTGTTACTGCTTTCTCCCCATAAAAATTGTTCAGTTGAAATCATGATATCATACTTTCTCCCTATGCACACTGTGCAGACAGAAACCATATATCATACATTCTCCCACATACAATTGCACAGTGTTGAAATCATGATATCATGCTTTCTCCCTATGCACACTGTACACACAGAAACCATGATATCATACATTCTCCCTATGCACACTGTGCAGACAGAAACCATGATATCATACATTCTCCCACATACAATTGCACAGTGTTGAAATCATGATATCATGCTTTCTCCCTATGCACACTGTACACACAGAAACCATGATATCATACATTCTCCCTATGCACACTGTGCAGACAGAAACCATGATATCATACATTCTCCCACATACAATTGCACAGTGTTGAAATCATGATATCATGCTTTCTCCCTATGCACACTGTACACACAGAAACCATGATATCATACATTCTCCCTATGCACACTGTGCAGACAGAAACCATGATATCATACATTCTCCCACATACAATTGCACAGTGTTTAAATCATGATATCATGCTTTCTCCCTATGCACACTGTGCAGACAGAAACCATGATATCATACATTCTCCCACATACAATTGCACAGTGTTGAAATCATGATATCATGCTTTCTCCCTGTGCACACTGTACACACAGAAACCATGATATCATACATTCTCCCACATACAATTGCACAGTGTTGAAATGATGATATCATGCTTTCTCCCTATGTACACTGTACAGACAGAAACCATATAAGTCTATAACAGAATTTATTTTCAACACGGACTCAAAAATGTCCAGATTTGAAATCAAAACAAAAAATTACCTAAAATTGCAATTTATTTTGATCATATAAAAAAAGAAAAAAAGTTTATATTTTTAAAGGACAGACATGTAATCAGCCTAAAACAGAGCTTGTCGCAGTCTAAAAAGTTCATTGCTTATTGTAAAATATGTAGACTTGGCACAAATCTTTGCAATTACTCTAAAGAATTTAATGGTGTGCGTAGCGTATTAAAAGCAAGTGAAGGGGGGTGAAATGGGCAAGCTTCCACACCGGAAATGCAAAATTGTGCAACTCGTATAGTGCAGAATTTAAACTCATTGAATTGAAGCACAATCTGCATTTTGGTGATTTTGTTTTGCTTTCAAATATAATGCATGATTATAATTATTTGCAATCAGACTGACATAATATTTTTGCAGTTGGAAAATTAAAATTTATTTTGATACGTTTGTGGAGGTCGCGGCTGCCGAATTCAGCTCCATGACAAAGTGTATGAACATGGACGTGATATCAGATAGGATAACCATTATAAAAGCCTGTTAAATTCCATGTTCATGATGGATTTACGGACATTTGGAAGTCTGCTATAGGCATGTGAGTATTATAAACTAGGATCGTGTAGGGGTATGACAGGGCTGAACACAAATATTTGGTAAGCTTATTATATAGGTTTCTGACCCCCCCCCCCTTATAAATGCTATTTAGATGAATAATAGCTTGCCATAGCAATGTGAAATCGAGTGCATAATGAGCATATCTGCTAAATATGCACAATTTAAGGGTTCAACATGCCGCGCGTAATGTTGCGACTCAAAAAGGTACTGCGTCATTCTGTAGAAAACACGCACGATTTTACGGCTCAACATGCCGCGTAATGTTGCGACTCGTTCAAAGGTGCTGCGTCATTCTGTAGAAAATACGCACAATTTTACGGTTCAACATGCCGCGTAATGTTACGACTCTTTTAAAGGTGCTGCGTCATTCTGTAGAAAATACGCGCAATTTTACGGTCTAACATGCCGCGTAATGTTACGACTCGTTTAAAGGTGCTGCGTCATTCTGTAGAAAATATGCACAATTTTACGGTTCAACATGCCGCGTAATGTTACGACTCGTTTAAAGGTGCTTCGTCATTCTGTAGAAAATACGCACAATTTTACGGTTCAACATGCCGCATAATGTTACGACTCGGAAAACATTGACGTACCAGTCATTGGCAAAAGGCCTGTGGATTTACCACAAAAAGCACACACAGTCAGAGTGACAATTATTTAAAAATGAGTGCAAATTTGCCACAAAATTTCAAAGTCATTGACTTTCCCATTATATCAGTATTAGCTTTGTTATGTAATAGCCAACATGAACTCTAGCCACTTCACACCTTTTCGTGCAGTGTCAACACACAGATACATGTCATTGTTTATATAGCCCTATATAGCCAGGCAATATGCAGCCATGCATACATGTACCTGTGAGATGCATGGAACAATGTTTTATACAGGGGGGGTGTAATCCTAACTCTAGAGCATTGAGCCCTAAATCTAAACCCTAACCTAAATCATAACCCTACACTCTAACACTATGACATAACCCTAAATCTAAACCCTAACCCTAAATCATAATTTCAAACCCGAACCTTATGTCTTATAGCCAGAACTCTAGACCTAGTAGCCTAAATCATCAAAATCTGTTGCAATTTGCAGATGTATTTTTTTCTCCATTTTCTACCCTTTTTTTAATTTAAGAAAAAAAGTGGATTTTTTTAAGTCCATGTCGAGATAAATCCCTGTTACTGCTTTCTCCCCATAAAAATTGTTCAGTTGAAATCATGATATCATACTTTCTCCCTATGCACACTGTGCAGACAGAAACCATATATCATACATTCTCCCACATACAATTGCACAGTGTTGAAATCATGATATCATGCTTTCTCCCTATGCACACTGTACACACAGAAACCATGATATCATACATTCTCCCTATGCACACTGTGCAGACAGAAACCATGATATCATACATTCTCCCACATACAATTGCACAGTGTTGAAATCATGATATCATGCTTTCTCCCTATGCACACTGTACACACAGAAACCATGATATCATACATTCTCCCTATGCACACTGTGCAGACAGAAACCATGATATCATACATTCTCCCACATACAATTGCACAGTGTTGAAATCATGATATCATGCTTTCTCCCTATGCACACTGTACACACAGAAACCATGATATCATACATTCTCCCTATGCACACCGGGCAGACAGAAACCATGATATCATACATTCTCCCACATACAATTGCACAGTGTTTAAATCATGATATCATGCTTTCTCCCTGTGCACACTGTACACACAGAAACCATGATATCATACATTCTCCCTATGCACACTGTGCAGACAGAAACCATGATATCATACATTCTCCCACATACAATTGCACAGTGTTGAAATCATGATATCATGCTTTCTCCCTGTGCACACTGTACACACAGAAACCATGATATCATACATTCTCCAACATACAATTGCACAGTGTTGAAATGATGATATCATGCTTTCTCCCTATGTACACTGTACAGACAGAAACCATATAAGTCTATAACAGAATTTATTTTCAACACGGACTCAAAAATGTCCAGATTTGAAATCAAAACAAAAAAATTACCTAAAAATTGCAATTTATTTTGATCATATAAAAAATGAAAAAAAAGTTTATATTTTTAAAGGACAGACATGTAATCAGCCTAAAAACAGAGCTTGTCGCAGTCTAAAAAGTTCATTGCTTATTGTAAAATATGTAGACTTGGCACAAATCTTTGCAATTACTCTAAAGAATTTAATGGTGTGCGTAGCGTATTAAAAGCAAGTGAAGGGGGGGGGGGGTGAAATGGGCAAGCTTCCACACCGGAAATGCAAAATTGTGCAACTCGTATAGTGCAGAATTTAAACTCATTGAATTGAAGCACAATCTGCATTTTGGTGATTTTGTTTTGCTTTCAAATATAATGCATGATTATAATTATTTGCAATCAGACTGACATAATATTTTTCAGTTGGAAAATTAAAATTTATTTTGATACGGTTGTGGAGGTCGCGGCTGCCGAATTCAGCTCCATGACAAAGTGTATGAACATGGACGTGATATCAGATAGGATAACCATTATAAAAGCCTGTTAAATTCCATGTTCATGATGGATTTACGGACATTTGGAAGTCTGCTATAGGCATGTGAGTATTATAAACTAGGATCGTGTAGGGGTATGACAGGGCTGAACACAAATATTTGGTAAGCTTATTATATAGGTTTCTGACCCCCCCCCACCTTATAAATGCTATTTAGATGAATAATAGCTTGCCATAGCAATGTGAAATCGAGTGCATAATGAGCATATCTGCTAAATATGCACAATTTAAGGGTTCAACATGCCGCGTAATGTTGCGACTCGTTCAAAGGTGCTGCGTCATTCTGTAGAAAATACGCACAATTTTACGGTTCAACATGCCGCGTAATGTTACGACTCTTTTAAAGGTGCTGCGTCATTCTGTAGAAAATACGCGCAATTTTACGGTCTAACATGCCGCGTAATGTTACGACTCGTTTAAAGGTGCTGCGTCATTCTGTAGAAAATATGCACAATTTTACGGTTCAACATGCCGCGTAATGTTACGACTCGTTTAAAGGTGCTTCGTCATTCTGTAGAAAATACGCACAATTTTACGGTTCAACATGCCGCATAATGTTACGACTCGGAAAACATTGACGTACCAGTCATTGGCAAAAGGCCTGTGGATTTACCACAAAAAGCACACACAGTCAGAGTGACAATTATTTAAAAATGAGTGCAAATTTGCCACAAAATTTCAAAGTCATTGACTTTCCCATTATATCAGTATTAGCTTTGTTATGTAATAGCCAACATGAACTCTAGCCACTTCACACCTTTTCGTGCAGTGTCAACACACAGATACATGTCATTGTTTATATAGCCCTATAGCCAGGCAATATGCAGCCATGCATACATGTACCTGTGAGATGCATGGAACAATGTTTTATACAGGGGGTGTAATCCTAACTCTAGAGCATTGAGCCCTAAATCTAAACCCTAACCTAAATCATAACCCTACACTCTAACACTATGACATAACCCTAAATCTAAACCCTAACCCTAAATCATAATTTCAAACCCGAACCTTATGTCTTATAGCCAGAACTCTAGACCTAGTAGCCTAAATCATCAAAATCTGTTGCAATTTGCAGATGTATTTTTTTCTCCATTTTCTCCCCTTTTTTTAATTTAAGAAAAAAAAATGGATTTTTTAAGTCCATGTCGAGATAAATCCCTGTTTTGAGGTTTTTTTTTTAAATGAAAAAGGTTATTGCACTCAGAAGTGATTTCTATACTAATACCGTATTGTATATGCTTTGTTTGTCATACTAATGTATAGTAATAGGTCTCAGTGAATTCAGTGATTACAAAATAAATATTAATTATTCCTATCATTAAATCCTTGTCTATCATTCCCTCCACGGGTCTGTTATGCGGCATTCTAAATTGAACTCATAATATCAGTTAATTAATCTGCGTAATGTAAGCCCATCATATGCACGATATAACCTATCGCGACTTTTATTTTTACACCCTTGAAATTGGATTTTGTAAAACCCGTAAAACAATAATATTGTTTATATCATTTACAGTTTTGAACTACCGTGGGTACGTTGAAGTGATTTATATGGTAATTGCAATACCTCACTGGATTTAAAAGTTATTTGCTGTTATAAAGTCATTCAGATATCACAATTTAGTGCATGGTATCATAATCTCAGTCTAGTAAGAAATTATAAATCTATACTGCAATGCAACTAAAATATCTTTCAGCGTAAGTAATTTAAATACTATTACTTTGATACAAATTAAAACAATAATTATTATAATTACTTTCATTGGTAATTGCAAAAAAAAACGTTAACTTTCCCAACCCCTGCGAATCGTTGAGAAATTCATTTCCTTCACAATGCCAATTGATCGCAAAATGTCAATTACCGGTATTCATGGGGGTTTATTGAGATTAGTCATCGATAACTACCTTACATTCACAATGTGACGATCTCAAGTCACTGAGACGCTTTCTTGATTGTTAGCTTTTCGTGTGCATTATGTAAACATTGAAGTGCTTTCTGTACTATTGACGAAGGTGCGTACGAAGTCGACCAAATGATACGTTGATGTTTTGACAGTATAAAAACCGCATTCAACTAGAGCATTCATTCTCGATTGTCTGTGTAATCTAGCTTAAGGGAAGGGGTATGAACGTTTGGACAGTATTTATTGTGGGACATTAGAGCACATCAGACATATCGAATTGCATTCTGAATACGAAGAATGGCCTTCTTATATCAAATAATTTTGATTTTTGAAATTCGCAATGTAATACACATTTTATGGCAAATCATTAAAAATTGATATTTTGATATTTAACAGTACTCGAAGTAAACTTTATAAATCTGATGATTTCTACCTAAAGTGTATGTAGCTGGGAGGAAAAGCCGACGATCAATTGAAAATTTTGACCTTTCGTATTGAAGATATGGATTTTCCCAAAACACCAAAAAAATAGGTCTTTTTGGGAAAAAAATCCATATCTTCAATATGAAAGGTCAAAATTTTCAATTGATCGTCGGCTTTTCCTCCCAGCTACATACACTTTAAGACTATATCGTTAAATTTATAAAATTTACTTCGAGGACTGTTATATCTCAAAATGTGAAAAATATCAAATTTTAATAATTTGTCATAAAATTTGTATTATATCGTAATTTCATAAAATGAAAATTATTTGATATCAGAAAGACATTCTTCGTATTCAGAATGCAATTCGATAGGTCTGATGTGCTCTCATGTCCCACAAAAATGCTGTCGAAACGCTCATTTCAGTTCCCTTAAGGCAGAAGAAAATATCGTGCAAGTCACATGAATTAAAAACAATGCACGTCATTGTTCAGATATCATTCAACAACTCTTTCTATACCTTGGAACCTGTGCGTGTATGAAAGCTTACACGTTGAATTCAATATTTTGTAGGTCTATAGGCTTACGTGATATTTTGCAAAGTTGTCATTTTTTTGGGTAGAGTCTTGGCAACCATGTTTAAACACATCTAGAAACATCACTGATTAAGAAAAATATGGGTGCCAGTTTTTCATCAACATTTAGAGCCTCCATTTTGAATTTCAAAATGGCCGCCAATTTTTAAAAATAAATTGCCAATTAACCAATACTATTCATTCAAATGTCATACAATATTTAATACATTTGATCTAAACTCATGTAAAAGGGTCAACGATTCATTGGAAACAAAATAAGAACACTAGAAATACTCCAAATTAGCCAAAATCCAAGATGGCCGCCATATTTCAGGCTTTTTACGTAAAATGCCATAACTTTTGAACCAATGGACATAGGAAGATGCTTTTGATGACTAACCATATGTTTTGGCATATGAGGATTCCAAAAATAACAATTTATTTATGATTGGAACACTTTTTGCTATAGTCCAATCTCCACTGTACTGCTTCAGATGCTCGGAACGATCTACCTGTTTCCGTTAGAACGTCCACCTCGTTTCCATATTGTAACAATTATGTTAAAACTCATCTCTTTGTTTTAATTGTCTGCTTTCCATTATTATTTTGTTCGTTGAATTGTATTTATCATGTTTTTGTACCAGCTTTGCCCTCCTGGGAAAGGCGTATTTCTTAAAAGCATTATAATGATATGAATCAGGGGTGCCAACGTTACTGATTAATAATAGAGGTTACCCACTTCACTCATGTGTGACTTCTAACAAAAGGCACTGATTCCCGTAGTATTCCTCATTCAGTCCAATTCAATGCACGACCTCGGAGTTACCTGCATGACTTTGGCGGGCTATTTTGAAACAGTCATGGCTGCACATGCAGGTACTTCTTTTGAAAGTCCTAAACAAGGTATAGCAGTTGCTGATATGATACGCAGCTTATAGACACGGATAACCTCTATTGTTCCTAGTTGTTATTACTTCAATGATCTTCTAGATCTTTACCGGAGCTGGAGTAACCTGAGAAAGAGCCGTCAGTAGTTTATTGTCTACATGTAGGGTCAAGACAAGTTGGCTTCAATACCTCATCCTGGCGCCAGATATATAATCCTGACATGGGCACGGTGTATGTGCAATCTATGGTCCCAGTCGGTGGCAGTTTGTCATTGTCAACTCTTTGTTCATCTTTAACATGTTTGAGCTGCTTAACGCTAGAACTACGAAGGGGAGGGGGTTGTACCAACTCTCTCTTTGATTTTTTGCCCCTCAAAAAACCTCACACGTTTACGCCCAAACGACCTAAGCTAATCATAGATACATCCTTTGCGCTCATTTTGGTATAAAAGTCTCACCGCAGCACCTTACCCGGGGGTAGGACCGGCCATCAAAGATAACCATAGAGGGGGGTTGAGACCCAATTATTTTGATTTTGCTATTGTGAAGCGCGCATAACATATGGCGCCTAATGCATATTGTGGTCTTTGATGCAATGCCTGTTGAGTCTTGAACGATGTAGAATTTAGTTCCCTTCACCTTGCCTCTCCGCAGTTATCTGGTCTGTTCCTTCAGTGATGCTTTCTTTGTGTACTTGTCAAATATAACTTGCACTTGACAATATCCTCAAGCCTTAAAGTCGATGAGTGTGACAACGGATGTTGCATTCCAATGGCCATGTCATGGAAACTGTGTTTCCCATCTGGAGGGTCAACTTTCTTATCAATGTTAATATCGTGGACGTGTGAGGTGTTGACCTTGAAGGAAACCACATCACTGTTAACCAGATTGCTGGTGATTGCCCGGTCATCTTGAGAGAGTGTCAATCTTGAAGATGTGATTGAGATGCATCATACATGAGTCTGCATACACCAGTTCTTAAGTTCTTAAGGCACCGGATGGATCTTTTCATACCACTACGGACCAGAGCACAGTGATATAGTTTCTGTAAGATCTGTTGGCAACTGACACAGCTCAAGCTTCTGCACCCGCCTACTGAGTTTGAAGAGGGATCGGAGATGTGTCGTGTAGTTGATGGAATGGGAGTAGTACAGGAGTTGATGGCAGTAATGAATTTCAAAACTTGTAAGGAGCTTGCAACATCCTTCTTCAAACTCATTGACTCAAAGGCTTGAAGATATTGTCAAGTGCGAGTTATATTTGACAACTACACAAAGAAAGCATCACTGATGGAAGTAACTAGAGAATGGCGGAAACAGCGAGGTGAGGGAACTAAATCCTACATCGTTCAAGACTCATCAGGTAACAAAGACAAAAAGATGTTTCTTGCCAGCAGCAGCACAAAGGATTTGCTAACTCTCTACCTTTCCCATCAGCTCATCCGTTACAGGAACGACAAGGTTATGACTGCAACATGGCAGGAGGTCATGCCGAATTATGAATGTGAAACAATGACCACAGCGGCAGAACACAGGAAGAGGCGGACACCTGAGAAGTTGCGAGCAACAGGATGAATGTCCAAATTATTCACGAGACACAGGTGTGCTACTTTTGCCTCTACGAAGTACATCACTACTTGCCAGCCAAGAAGGGGTGCTTTGTAACTTTCCTGAAGGCAAGCCCCGCAATTTCGTGATAGCAATGGCTGGTCTGGGCAAAGGAGATGAACGATTTGTTTCATCTCCTTTCTGTCCAAGTGGAGTGTGCATTGACATCGGGGTGGCGAAACCTAGACAACAAGCTAGGTGGTTCTTTCTCAGGTTACTCCAGATCTGGTCTCATTGCTGCAGTTCATCAAGTGTGAGAAATCAAAGCGTTCGGGAAGGTGCTCAGAGGAAACAATGTGGTCTGTACCGACAGCTGTCTGAACATACACCACCAATGATTGGTGAAGATCAAGAAGATCATTGAGGCAATGGCAATTAGGAACAATTAATCCAGGCTTTCTCAAATAGATTTGTTGGAGCGACACATGGAATAAATAAAAAGAAAAGAAAACTGTAATGCGCCACTCAATGGCTGCGCCGGGGGGAGGGTTTGATTTGATTTGATTTTTTAAAATCTAAACGGCCCGCGCGCCACTCGGGACACCACAAGTGGCGCGCGCCGCTATTTAAGGACCCCTGAATTAATCAGTAACGTTGACACCCCTGCTTCATACAGTACATTGCCATGATTACATTAAATACCGTAGCATCTACAAACTACGGTTTTTATATTTCTTAGGAGGCACAAAGCATCTACAAAAACATGATTAATAAAATTCAAAGAACAAGATAATAATGGAAAGCAAATAATAAAATAAAGTGATGAGTTTCAACATACTTGTTACAAATTGGAAGTGATGTGGACGTTCTAACGGAGCAGTAAAAATTGTTCCAATCATAAATGTGTTGTTATTATTGGAATCCTCACGTGCCAAAACATATGGTTGGTCATCAAAAGCATCTTCCTATGTCCAGTGGTTCAAAAGTTATAGCATTTTTCGTAAAAAGCCTGAAATATGGCGGCCATCTTGGATTTTTGCTAATTTGGAGTATTTCTAGTGTTCTTATTTTGTTTCCAATGAATTGTTGACTCTTTTATACGGGTTTGGATAATATATAATAAATAGTATATTACATTTGAATGAATAGTAATGGTTAATTGGCAATTTATTTTTAAAAATTGGCGGCCATTTTGAAATTCAAAATGGAGGCCCTAAATGTTAATGGAAAAACTGGCACCCACTTTTATCTTAATCAGTGATGTTTATAGATGTGTTTAAACATGGTTGCCAAGAATCTACCCAAAAATTTGCTTTCTTAACGTAAGCCAACAGACTATTAGAAAGGTGTATTATACAATGTTTACGGTCACTGCGAAAACTCCACATACTTCCAATAAATAACAAACAAAACTGACCACTACACAATCCGTACCGAAAGAAAACGGTATTTTGTGGTTGTAGTACAGTAGTATAATTATGTATAAAATCTGCGCCATTTCTTTTTTTTTTTGGCCTCGAATGACATTTTTAGTGTTCAGCGAAAGTCCGATCAAAGTCGGACAATTTTGTCAAAGTTACGGTGATTTTTCTGTTGTCCCGTTACTTTGTTGTCAGAAAAAGTTCGACTCAGATACCTAAAATTTAAATCACGGCGATGAACTTCTTTTTTCTGTTGTTAACATTTTGTTAGAAACGCATGATAGATTTATCCTTAGGTCACAAATGCAGCGTAAAATATAACGCCTTTATATTTGATGGATACAATCTCTCACACAAAGGCACACTGTCCGACTTTGTTGATATTGAATATGTGTCACTTGTCCACAAAGGCATACATTGACCAGTTCAGGGCTGGAGACATATGCATGTCCTGTCAAGTTATGTTAAATAATGCCGTTTTGTAAATAATCATAACGTTCTCCCAAAGTGCTTTCCGTAAAACGCTTTCAGCTTTCAATAAGGTAAATAGATGTCTGTATTGAAAATAGATTTTATCCACAGGTTATAGTTTCTTACACTGACAAGACCTGTAAGCAAATATGCAGGATATTAGCTAAACTTAGTTTAACTGTTCACTTTCAGAACCAGCCAACTTGGAGAAACAAGATACAGGATGTGCCCTGTGACAACTATGTTTTCTCACTACTTGAATTTATATATAGGTGCTAGGTTTTTCCTCGCGAACATCAATAATTTTGTTTCTTTATTTTTATCTGATTTTTTATTTAATAATATTTCTTTTACACGATCATGAATTAAGGTACAGAGCTAATTAATTTATATTTCATAACTAAATTGGTTCTATTACCAAAATGTAATATTTGTATGTCATTATGTACATAAATTTGACATTAAACTGTCCCTGCACCATGAGTGCTGAGAGTAAGATGTCTATTGGTTAGCAAAAACTTAACCTTCTCCCTCTGGTTTTACTCTGTTTATCTGTGGCATAACCTGTTTCTATATGGAACTCATATCGCAATTATGCAATTCATTGTCCACGCGGTGCTTCTTCATACGTGCACATTCTGATCACATGGTTGATGTCTTTTCATTTCTCAACAACTGTATTCTTTTCTTGTGATCCTCTTGACATTCCGCCTTTCATGTTGATTTAATGCTGTCGACTTATTCCCAGAATTCTGACATAATATCGGTCAACATTTACAATTAATTGATAAGTTGGAATTTTAAGTGGGAATCTGATTTTTGGGAGAATCTGAGGGAAATCTGAAATTTGTACTTTAATCATAAAGGGTGAATGTTAAGATCCGAAGATTTTGAACGGACGTGAGGGTGGAAAGCAAATTGTGTGTCGATTATTTTTGATCAAAACTCCCACTCCTCCTGGTGTAAATATTGAAAGGTCCCCAAGGAGTGTCATTTTCGCCCCATGTGCATGATTTTTCTCACTAAATAGACGATAACCAGTGTTATACATTGCCAATATATACACAATCAGTATAGAAATCGGATGTGGATTGCAGTAGCCAATTTACTAAATAATATCACAAACGTGTACGATTAAATAGTTTAAAACCGAAACACAAACACCCACACCAATCCATCCCGACTTATATCCAACATAATACCATGCCACCCACAGTTAAGACAATTAATAACATTTTCCCGAAACTAGAAAATTAGGAAACAATGCTTTCAAATGTTTACTCCCTTTTACAGCACCTACAAAGTATGTCTTTATTTTGCCCCATCTGTAACTATTTCTTCACCCCCCAAAAAAAAACCAACAACAAACAAACAAAAAAAAACACAAAAAAATCCACAATCTTAAAGACACATAATAAGTCAAACATTCGAAGGCTGTGATTTTGAAAATTAGTTGTTTACCTGACTAAAATGACTACTTTTTCACCTGAAAATTCCATTTATTTACCATTGAAAACGGCAGTAAGCACCAAACGTTTTTATCTTATTTTTATTTTTTGGAAATAGCGCCTTAGTGCAATTTATTTTTGGTTTTTGGCGCTATATAAATGTCACTTATTGATTGATTGATTGATTGATTGATTGAATCACACTAGAACTCAACTCACACATGTCCCATGAGGTTCTGGGTTTAATTCTTGGCGGTTATGAAGGGGGTCTTTAACAATTCACGCAAAATTTTTCTCGTTATAGAACATGGGGAATTATGGTATACCCTGCGCACAAGTATAACCCTAACCATAATCCTTACCGCAACCGTAACCCTAAACCTAACCCTATCCTTAAAAATAGGGTGCGCAGTGTAAACCAGTTTTGTATTGAAAACACAGGGTGCGCAGGGTAAAACAGAATTTTACACTATTTTCTATGTGGTTGACGAACATTTTTCATTTTTCTTTTTACATCAACCTCCCTGTAACAAGTGTTTGGGAACTGTCCTTTATTATGCACAATCGAATAAGGTATTACAAACACCATATAGACCATTTAAACAAAGATTAAATGATATTACTTATATTTTATGATACATTCTGTAGCATTGGCTTAATCCTACCGTTGAGGTATGAGAATTCCATCGCCTCAGGTCGAACCTGAATCAACACTACTTTGTTTTTGCATGCTCTAACTCACTATAATTTCTAGAGAGGCATACATTGATACTGGTTAATGTTTACATCCTTGCATACGATGGCATACTCACGAGGGCGTAAGGTAGGGTGAAATACAATCATGGATGTGGAAGACACTTTTCATGCGACATAAGAATACTTATTGTTCATGTTTGAGTACAATAATTTACAATTACAGAAAAAGGTGGAATCATCAGTTGAATGGGTTAATTATTATTGACAAGCAGAAAACAGGTGGTCACAAGTATTTTGACATAATTATAATGTCGCTATTATAGCCTTTCCTTGTAATTAATTGTCATTAAGAAAATGGACACATTTTAGGACCTTATAAAAATCGACGAATAACTATTTTAATACTTATAGTGTGATAATCAATCAACAGTTTCAAAATCACTCTTTATTTTTATCATATTTATAGGTATTTGTAATTAACAATTGGGATAACTACTGTCTCTCAGTTATATTTCTCAAGGTTACCCAAGTTTTTCAACAGAATACAATAAAGAAAGACAATAACAGAAAAATATTATTCGAATATGCTTCGAAACCTTTGCATTTTTTATGTTACTTTGCATACTTTGAGTTTTGCAGATTGCCGAATCGGGAATCGTCTCTCTATTATGTCACTTATGTTTTTCTTGAATTAGCAAACAAGGAATCCACCTCGCAGCACTGCACCGTTAACTAACAATGTATTTCGCTCTCTTTCACTCACCTATCACATTGTTAAAGGATGACTCCGGCAATCACAACATTACGCCTTATATGTTAGAAAAATAATTATCAAGCACGAATCACGTGGTTTTACATAAAACAAACTCATATTGACAATAAAAACGAATAAAAACAGACAGCTCTCAACACGCGATATTCAAAATTGCCGCCGCCGAAATTGTCTAGTGCAATGACGTCATGCTTATTTGTGCTCAATTGTTGTCAGCCTTCATTGTATTGCTGGGACGTCAAAATAAAACCACGTGATTCGTGCTTGATAATTAGTTTTCTAACATATAACAAGGCATAATGTTGTGATTGCCGGAGAATATTTGACTCTACATTCGTAGTAGAAATTTCAAAAAGTGATAGCTAATTTATTCCTCAACCACACAAGTTATTTAGTTATGTTTATTTGTGGCGTTAAAATACCTAAACAATTACTAGTTTCCGACGATATAAGTCTTTCAGCGACACCCTGAATGAATGAATAATCCATAGAATTACAATCCATATCAGGAGAATAAGAGTTCATAAGAGCAATGCCGGGTCAAATGGTTACAACAATATTGAACCTATTACGGTCTAATTCTATCAAGCATACATGTATAATACCTCAATAATCGCCGCCATACGCCATCCATTTATTGCAGAATATATTGTATGCTCAATTTAGTGGGGGGGGGGGGGGGGCAGCGGACGAGCATATTAGGACACGTAAAAAAGATCATGTTGGAAGCAAAATGGCTTATCCCATATATAGAATCTCAGGTCTTTATCCCCGTTCTTTGACATCTATGGTTCAATGCATAGGTATCGCAAGAAAATTATAGTGCATGGCGATATATTCAAATCGTAACACGATTTAACAAAGAGACGAATACAAATATGTTTTCCTCTCAATTATTGTGACATGACGACAACCGGATATTGTCTGCAATTTATTGACATCAATATCGTTAAATAGATCGTTCTATAGATATTGTACATTTTCTTGACATCAGTCTCTTATTATTGGCATAATTTATTTTCTTATACGATCCCTTATAAACTTTTAACCTGTAATTGTATTTGTTTCGATCTATATACGTTCCCATGTTTTTACAAACAAGGTATGAAGATCCTGTTGGCAATCACATTCTTTTTGATAAACAAATAAATTAAATTATCTATGCTTTTGTCTACGTCACTGGAGGTGCTAGTCAATGGAAAGAAAATGCACAGAGAAAATTTTACGAAATATAGGTTGCCAGGCACCGAGTTAATCTGTGACCCGAGGTATGTGACAGAGTCACATGATCATGATGAATTATGGTACCATATCACAACGGAATTTTAACGTTACTTGTAACAGAGCACAAAAGGTATATTAGTGTTTACTCAATAAAATGGACGATAAAATTATTACATGTATCCACATCTCGAAAATAGTGGCTTCGATTTATGTTATTGAGCATTATATCCAATATTTCTTCTCAATAAATAGCAAATGACCTCAATGATTTTTCAAATCATGTAATAGAAAGATATGGTATACCATGCGGCAAATCCAGGCAAAGAGTTCTAGCGAGATTTGTTATAACATTCCTATCATCTTATTGACCTTTTCGGTAAATCCCATTCAAGTTATAGTCGACTTGCAATGCGCAGTAACGATGCGCAGTAACGACATGACGTCAAATGACGAGTTCTCAGGTGTGCTCGCAAAGGCTTATGGGATTTACCGAAAAGGTAAATTCAGTGTATTAAGTTATAGTTTATATATGTACCTCTAGTCACCGGCACTAGCATTGAAGTTCAGCGTGTTCGGCGTTAGCTTAGCGTTACTTAGTGCGTGTACATACTTTTACGCGCGCGATCAACGTGACTCATCCGTACACGCAAGAATGATGGTTTTGGGATTGAAAAGAAAAAATAATCTTAATGAAAGGATATTGTACTTTGGCTAGATCAAATCAAGCGGTTATGTGCCGAACATACCAGAAAAATATGAATATCAAGTAGGATGTAAACAAGAGGTGAAAGTACAAACAAACACTTAGAAATCTATGCCTACGCGTCTATGCCATTATTGTTATATCTGTTTTTATATCGCTTTTTATAAGTTTGTTTTAAAATAATACATATAATTGGCATTACACTCATCACGCTTTGCAATTATTATGTCTAGTCTACATTTTTTATGTTAACTGTATTATTATTGGTGTTAATTATGTGTTTGATGAAAACGAGGGGAAATAACTATTAAGCATATTTTGAGATATATTTAAAGTGTATATCGTAATTAAAAAATTTATATGCAGATATTACTTTCTTGCACGAGAAGCTGTTTTGGATGCAAGAAAGTGGTC
Source organism: Amphiura filiformis (assembly GCF_039555335.1). Taxonomy (NCBI): domain Eukaryota; kingdom Metazoa; phylum Echinodermata; class Ophiuroidea; order Amphilepidida; family Amphiuridae; genus Amphiura; species Amphiura filiformis. The sequence goes on from NC_092629.1 coordinate 15,475,154, forward strand.
CACATAGGACTTTTTTGCATTTAACAGAAGATCAGGTATGTAGATACGTCATTTTGATTCTGCAATGATACAGATATGAGTGAAGGAATTATATGCAATTAAAGTTTTGTTTATAGTAGTTGGGTAACATTTGTTTTAAATATTTTGTATTCGCCTTAACAATGTTTTGCAAAGTTATCCTTAATATAGTAGGGAAACCTCGGAAATCGGTTATGCAGATACGACCCCTCAATGTATTTATTTTCTCCTTCATTATTTTATTATTTTGTTTTAAGAATATCAGCAAAATTTGTAGTGATGTGTATACGGAATTAGCATTTCCATCCTGCCGAGTTGGCTTTTTCATTATATTTTCTGCATTCATTTCTTGCATTCACATGTTAAAAAGTAATGGTTCCCTAGTTACGAACTAATAGTTGAAATATCCTATATATCTTGAGCTTATTCTTCAAACGAATGTATTTTTCAGAGGAGTCAAAAGTAGAAATAAGATCCAGTTTCGATTCAAGATGACTCAAATGCATAATAAAGATGTTGTTGCACTCACACGGCGTCAAGCACTATACAAAAACACACATCACATAAATACGAAACTGTGCCTCTTTGTTTTACAGAAACAAAATTATTGATGTGCGTGAAGTAACCTAGCACTCTAGAAATTCAAGTAGTAGAAAACATATAGTGTCACAGGGCATAGCCTGTATATTGTTTCCAAAAAAAGGCACAGTTAAACTAATTTCGGGTGGTTCCAAAAGGGCACATTTAAACTAATTTTAGCTAATATCCGGCATATTTGCTTGAAGCCTTTGTCAATGTAAGAAACTGTAAACCATGGATAAAGTCTATTTCAATACAGACAGCTAGTTACCTTCCTTAAGGCTAAAGACAAGTAAGCGTTCCAAGGAAAGCACTATAGATTCGGCGAGAATTTTATGATTATTCACAATATGGCCTCAATATAACATGACTTGACAGGACATGCACATGCCTCCAGCTCTGAACTGGTCAATTTATGCCTTTGTGTAAAAGTGACACTTTTTCAATATCAACAAAGTCGGACAGTGTGCCTTTTGTGCGAGATATCGTATCTAGTCAAATTCAAAGGCGTTTCATTTTACGCTGCATTTGTGACCTAAGGTTAAATCTATCATGAGAATCAGATCATAATAAAATGTTAACAACAGTAAAAGTAACTCGATCAACCAAAATGAGCACAATCGTTATAACTCATGTTTTAGATTTATTCAAACTTTTAATTTGATGCAAATAAAAATAAAATAAATAAATAAATAAATAAATAAATAAATAAATAAATAAATAAATAAATAAATAAATAAATAAATAAATAAATAAATAAATAAATAAATAAATTTAAAAAAATTGCGCTTTGTAAATGGTTATTGTTAATGTTATGGCGCTATTTTCTTTTTATGTTAAGGGCTGGGGTATGAGCGACCTTGAAGTTCCGGTATCTGGAGAGGGGAAGCAATGAGTTACCCCAAATCACAGCGCCAGGTAGTGACTGGGCCGCCGAGTGCTAATATATATTTATTTTGGAAGGTTCGTGTTTGTTTTAAATTTTGGGGCGTTTTTCCAAAATTTGATATTTTTAGTCATATTTCAAAAAAGCGACATGCCAAAGACAACTCTTTGGGCACATAGTTTGTTATTGTTATTGCAGTTCTTTTCCACATACCTACGTTAACATTCGATTGGGTGATTTACTAATATTATATATTTTATGACTGCAATTTGGCGTTTTCAATGCGTTTTACACGTATCATGAAATTAACGCAAATATCTAGTCACGCTGCTTTTAGAATTTTTACCTGATCGTCGGCTTTTGCAGGCAACAGAATGCAGATTGGCTCACGATAGATGTCGTATTCCTCTATGTGGTTCACTCATTGATAAAATGAGTTTGCATTCTTTGTAACAACACACACATTGCCGTCTGGAAACCGGGTCTGGTACTGATTTTGGGACAGCCAATAGACTTCAGCGCCGTATCAAATCTCATAAAAACCACACGACTGACGACTATGTGTTTATGTTTCCCGCACGAAAGCTTGTGTCTACATCTATTACTATACTTCTTTGGAAACGTTGACCTTTGACCATTCTTTGTATAACGCCCTGATATGACCTTGATATGTTCGCTTGATTGGGTACGTTATAGCATCCATTTCATTGAGGTGTTAGGACTTGGTCAGTAGATAATACTTGCAGGGATACAATAGTTTAACATGGTGTGTGAGCATGGTGAAAGACTCATTATTGATTAGGCGCGGACATATTAAAGGCACAGGTCCTTGCGTGTATAGCAGAAAATTATAATAGAATGTGTGAATAGAATGTTTGGAATTTTGCAACTAAAATACTAACTGCATTCTGCATTATGTATTTATTTATTTATTTAGGCCTATATGCCTATTTATTTATTTACTGACTTATTTATTTATTTTATTTATTTGGTATATTAGTTAGTAGGGAAGTTAGTAATATTCAATGATAGGCCTACGTCGGTTTATTATTGATTGTTGATAACTTGACAACTTGATTGATTGATCGATTGATAGTCATTTCACATTATATTCCTAGTTTATAGGCCAATTTGAATAACATCGTACATTAGATAAATAGACCTATCAGTATTGATTTATTCTATTCAGCAATATCAAGGATTACTATCAAACTTCTCATAGCTGATTGTCAGTTGGCTCAGTGGTAACGCAGTAGGTTTTACAACACCGAGGTCGCGGGTTCGATTCCCACCTCTGCCTATTTTTTGCAAGGCTGAGAAAAAAATGAAATTTCTGGACTGCAAACTTATTTGGCGCGCGATCTGAGCTGGTCCTTTTCTGGTGGCTGTGTTTGTTACAGGCACACTCCCTCTGCATCCAAACCAGGTTCACGCTCATTACACCTCCCTTAACAACTATTGAAATATATCGCTCCGCGGTCTTTCTCTCATCAATCACGCTCGCCTACGATCTTGTCTAGTCGATAGCCAATTATAGAAGGAGACAGGCCGCAAGCGTACTCAATCCGTAATCTGTATCTGTTGTGATACTTTGTTGATTTAATTATACGGAATTAAAGATTATTTTAAAGTCACTTCTTGTCTTCTGTCTATTTCACTGCCCCCTGAATTTTGAGATCCATTGGCCGTGTATCTGGTATGATTTCTAAAACCAAATAAATGGCTACTGGATTTCGTATAAGTTTAGCTTCATATCAAGTGGTGGCAGAATCCTGTCGTAATTTTTCCGGTACCAATCTTTAGCTGGCTGTCGATTACCCCTGTGGTGGAAAAGCCAACCACCCAGATAAGTTATGTTTATTTTGGTATTTTGATATTATTGGAATTGAAATTCTATTAATTTCCCGCCAAATTTTATTTGTGGCGCGAAGAATTTTACTGCGTGTTTTTGGCCATTTTGAGACTAATTTTTCGGTGCCCCAAAAAAGGTGGGTAACCTGATTGACAGCCTCATCCATCCACTTTCCCCATAAAAATGCAGATTTTGGTATCAGGTAAAAGCTCATATTTTTCTCATTAACATACTGGAATTAGGCGTTCGGTATATTTCTGGAGAAATCATTAAAAACAGTCAAATTAGTCTTAATTGTGATATACCATGCTTGAGACTAATTCAACAGTTTGTTTGATGATTTCTTCGGAAATACACCGATTTGAAACACCTAATTTTAATGTGTTAATGAGAAAAATAGTATCCTTCCTTTGATATCAGTTTATGCCATGATCACGATGATTAATAAAAACACTGTATATTTCAGTATCAAGCTGAATAAATGTCAGTAATTCCATAAGGAATTAGCCACATTTACAAGGAACATATACGTGTTCTTTTTGCATGAATGCTTGGAAGGGACAACATTTTATGTTATACATAAGTTTTAAAGAATTTGATTTTCCAAATATATCAGGTCACCTTCCTATAAGTCACGATGGCTCTATGGTACCTGAACATTTTGCAAGTGTTTTTGTTTTAGATTTAAGTAGATGGTTTCATTTGGAATCCGATCCAAACGCTTAATGTTTAACATGACTCTGTAGCAAGATTACCCACGACTCGCACCCATACAGAAAGACAGTAACACAGATTGTCTCAAACAGCTTGATTTTTGTTTCGATTGGCAGGGATGGCTTTCTGCAAAGGCGTTCCAGTTTCCAGAAAGATGAAAAGGCTGGTGCTTTTATTCTTTTTAGGTCACCAACACTAGAGCCCATCTTGGAACCCAAAAGAACTGTGACATGGTTGATGGTAATGCCATAGACTTCAAGTGCTGTCTGGGCGTTACAGCTAGCAATCATATAATCTGTCTTAGGTGCGATGATAACAAGGCCTAGACCTGCTGCTGCAGTTGCAGTCCTAGTATGCTGCTACTTGGCCCGGGATATGTAAGATTCTAAGAGGGCAATATCATCAGCAAAATCCAGGTCATTCAGCATCCTAGCCGGATACTTCCTTGCCAACACATCACCCTGAAGATCAGCAAAATCCAGGTCATTCAGCATCCTAGCCGGATACTTCCTTGCCAACACATCACCCTGAAGTACTCCAGTTGCTACTTGGAAAGGCTCTACGTTACTGCCATCTACCATAACGGCACCATTGGAGTCATTGTAGAGCACCTGAATGGCATTGACCACAACCTTTGGTATTCCATAATGCCACAGCACTGAGTACAGCTGCGTCATAATCTAAAGCCAGCCTAGTTGCTTATCAGTAAATGATCAATGTGAAGTCGAATCCTGGTCTTGTTGCACACTTACCACTGTAGCTTGTCATGAGAGAGACAATCATGCTATCACTTTCTCCCTGAGTGCTTCTACAGTATACCAATGCTGCTGCCTTGTTGGTCTTCGTGACTGCTATTGCCTCGAGTTGGGGGCTCAGTGATAATAGGAATATTTTCAACAGCTGGTGCAGAAGCTGAAGTTCTGAAGCTGCTGTGACACGGTCGTTGGTAAGGAGTGAGCTAAAATATTCCTTCCATTCCTCAAGCAATTCATGGTCACTGGATGGAGCTGATCCATCCCCCTTCTTAACTTTCACCCCTTTTCTGAATACCTCCCAGAAAGCGAGTGTATGATTTTTCAGGTTGTGATGTAATTCCCCATCTCGTCGGCCAGCGTCAGGTCTTTCATCTGCTTATTGAGGGTAGCAAGCTTGATCAGATTTATAAGAGTTGTTAAAGCAGGTGTTTAAATTCCTCCATCATTCTCTAGATTGACGAGACTTTGAAATGGCGTACCACTTTTTGGCCTCATCCCATTCAAGTTTAAGTTTGATGGTTGCATCTGATACCAAACTTGGCAGTCCGCATGGCTCTTGCTTTCCAATATCTTTCTCATCAACTTCACGAACCGCTGTTTCAAAGGTCTCATACCTGAAATCAGCTGAAATTTCTCCTTTGTATCAGGATCTTGCAACTTCTTCCAGTTGATGTTTGTCTCTTGCAATGTTTTCCGTTGCTTGTTCGCAGACTGGCAGCTAGACGGATGCTCTCAATACGATGATCAGAGTTTACTTCTACCGAGTTGTATGCTCGACATTTGTGGAGAGATTCAACCACTTGTTGTTTATTAGAATATGATCTAACTGTGCATGGGTTGCTCCAGCTGGATGGATCCAAGCCCAGAGACGGTTTCGGGGGAATCTCTTTTGAGATTGCACTCCTTGCACTGAGAACGCTCACCTTTGCCATTGGTTGAATCATGGTAGCAGTAAGGACCAATGACCCAAGAATGACTATCTATTCTGCCATTAAAATCGCCAAGGATGAGATGGATGTCGTGCCTTTTCATTCCATCCGGATGGTCAGATAGAGATGAATGAATCTTGTCAGAAGATGTTGAGCACTCAGTGGGTGCATATAAAACAGTGATGCTTAGCTGAGGGTTATTATGGAATGGTGCAAATAGTATGATCTCGGAAACTGCTTCAACACTCATAAGACATCTGCGAATGTGCTTGGACATGACCAGACCCATTCCTCCGTGCCTTTGCCTGGTAGCAGAACTGGACATTAAAACCCAGTTCCTATCGTCTGACCAAAGTTCGTCAGTTTGGCTTGGTGATATGAGACGATGTTCTTGAATTCTGGCAAATGTCAATACCTGCATCAGCACAGCCCATGAATAGCTGAAGAGGTTGAAGGTTGAAAGGCGACAATAATCCAGTTCCCGCTGGTCCTTCATGGAGTACGAGTCAACACTAAACTGCCGTCCATCTGTCCTCGGTATTTTTGTTTGTAGTTTTCGTAATCGTAGTCCAGTCAGCAGCTTAACGCTTGAACGCTTGCTTGATCAGCCCTGCTTCAGCTTACCTCTGGACATACAGCAGCCGAGATCTACCAACATGCAGTAGTTGATCTAGAACATTGACCAGGGCTGGAAGTTTGACCAATTATGACATGTTCACTACCAGCCTAATGACCGTTGGGAAGTAAATCTTCCTCCACCGCTCTTTGGCCCATGACGAAAAATCGGAGCCATTGAGAAAATCAAGAGAATTACTACCACCCTTGACCCTCTCGACCCCTTAGAATACTCAAGAAAACGAAGATGGAGCTTAATGTTCATGACAAGGCACCTTGGAACTAAACTAGCCCTACCAGAAAAACAGCACGATCTTACCGCATTGTTCTCCAGCAGTTTAAGACAAATTCCGGCCGGAAAATAACTCACAAGTGCTCTTGAAAGAACTGGTGTTAAACCAAACCTAACAAATGCAACGAACACGATGATATCAGTAACTAGAAGGAGAAAAAACGGAACAATATCTCATCATGATTGTTTCGCTTGTTATTCTGGCCGTTGAACCTGATGGTTTCCTCCGCCCTCAAGCTGTCATGTTCAGCAACTGAGCTAGGGAGGCAGATGGCACTCAATCCCTCACTCTGGTAGAATACCAGCCCTCACCAAGGTCACCTTCCTTTAACTTGGGAAATCACAGAAAAAAAAACTTTCTTTCAGAATGTTGACAGACAGGCTAATATGACAAAAGAGAATTGTTATTCAAATTGTCATTAGGTAATTTTTAAATGAAAAATATGGCAAAAAACGAAGAAAACAGCAGTAATGACAAAGTTGAAGCCCCATTCAAATAGGTAATAGCTACTTAAGTAGAGAAATTGTCTTCATTGTCTTTAATACACGGCTTTCAGCTTAACCACTAACACACTATGTTAGCACATCTATTACAGTAACAAAGGTGCCAAAACTTGAATTAATTTTGATGATGAGCAAATCACTGATTGGGCTTTTAATGGAATAAGATCTCCTTCAAAACACCCTCTACTCAAATAGCACTTACTTTTGAATACTGTAAGTTTACCTGTTCAATAATGCAAGCTGCGCTATAACAGTTTAAAAACATGGGTAAAACGGGTGACGTCACACAGATTATTTATTCACCGGTAGAATATTATTATGTCAACATTTTAGAGCTTTGAGCTGCATAAGAATTCGACGATCGCAACACATAGTGGCGTAGAGTGATTTTGGTCATTTTTATGAAATTTGGCCCAACGTTTCTAAATATCAAGTTCTTCAAGTACACCAAGTAAGAAAGCTCAACTACACTTAATTAATTAATAACTTTAATTAATTAATTAATTGACTTATGTTAACAATTCTGTAAGAATCCAATATCTTCAGTTTCACAAACTGATGTACGATCACCATACGCCACTATATGAAACGGCGAAAATCGACATTTAGTCACAGAATTAGCAGCATGCGTCAATAATGTGTTCACATAATGACGGATGACGTGGCGTATGGTACAAAAAGACACTGAAAGTCCGATATGCCTTTTTTCACATAGTGGCGTAAGTTATGCTTCAAAAACATGCCGAAATCCCCAAATCTTCCGTTTCACATAGTGGCGTATAGGTTAAGAGATATATCCTATAAGATCTATTCCTTTTTAATTATTTAAGTTACAGTTTAATAGTTTAACCCTTTAATTTCAATTTCAAATGGAATCGGTTCACTGAGAGATAATATTGGAGGAGTACTGACTATGTTATTAGTAGCATATCATTCAAACACGTTTTTCTCGGAAACGTATATTGCATTATGGTCTAGAAACAATTCTTCTTTTTAAAGTGCGACCGCAGGTATATATGTGACTCACAAAGAATTGTGTGGGCGCGTATTGCAAATTACGTTCCAATCGGAGAATACCGACATATTGTTTGACGTGGGTATAATTGTTGATCTCTCTGAATCTATTTCTAGAAGTTTCAACTGACTTTAAGCACCAAAATTCACTAACCTGGAATTTTCAATGTGTGACACACATCCTCATCAGAATAAGTCCTTCTAAGATGTTGTGGTGGACCTGCCTTTTTGTTTACCATTGGCGACTTTGTAAGGTTAAAAACATTTAGAGTCTAAATTATTTCGGGAAATGTTTTTGGCGATGCGCAGAATATGGTTGTCCGCACCCTAATAAAATCGATAAAATGATACCAATAAGGTATTCACTCGTACACTTCTATTTTGTCTGTAGACTGTCCCACAGTCTGGGTTCCATCTGTGGGTAAATAATTAGAGCTAAAACCACCTTCTCCTTCACTCCAAAGATTAAAACAACACACCACTAAGCCCTAATTATAAATGACAACAAAGTTATAGTGCTCCTAGAGCACTGTGTGTCGACGAAAACTCAATTAATCTACAGACCAACTTGTTTATTTTTTATAATAGCTCTCCTAAACCCAGACTGTTCCGCTTTGATAGTAAACTCCCTTCCAAACTAATTATCAAGCTATGTAACGTGACTGTGGCGTCAATTATGATAGCCCCGCCTCATTGTCAATTCAAATTAAAAACATCGGTCGATGTTTTGCCACAAGTTAAAAAAAATAACGGTTAGTTCATGAAAAAGAAGAAGTGAAATTTAGCAAAACGCGACGAGGTTTATTTGCCCGTAAGAGAGCTCTATTGTTCCGCTATTGCATCCGCTATTGTATCCACTATTGTATTCTATTCATAAAAGCTACTGCAAGAATCGCGGCAATCCCTGATATTACTGGTGTCTACCGACGGCGTTTCGCATTTATTAACATTCAAAATGATCCGATACTCTTACATTTATAGACTTATTACCGCTTTTTATATCATATTCAGAAATTGCAATTATGAAAACTACAAACTTTGAAAGTGAAATATATTTACCATCGAAAATATATCATACTTAAATTCTATAGATACCCAACCCAGAAGTGCCCATTTATTTTCTAAATTTTTGAGTGAACACGATAATGCGATTGATTTTCTTACACGTAAAATACGGCCAATTCAGAGAGAAAATCTTGTTTCACGTATAGGGCCAGCTAAGGGCCTACTATAGACATTTTCTTTTTGTTGGCTGGCCGCTGAGCTACATCTTTTTACTAATTATAGATACGTCAAAACGTGTTCCCATGTTGAAAGTGTACAAGCTATTTCTACTTGCTTTTGAGAGAACACAATTGAATGAAGACGATTTATTTATGCCAGGATTTCATTTAATATAACTATTTTTTATTTTAATAATATCCCATACCTAACAAGAACATAAGGAAATATTGTAAAGGCCATAAATATACGCACTCATGCATAGGGAGACAAACATGATAAAGTTAATCTGTTCTTTTCATTTTCGTTCATTAACCTTTGGAACATTTCACATGCATGATGTTTATATCAATCCTTCTCGCCAATCTAGGGCCATAGGCCTATAGTAATTTAAATCGTGAAACCGTAGAACGATCTGTTGGTTGGCATAGATATTGAATAACATTGAATCCCATCACATCAATTCAAAGCTACACCCTTTTTTGAAATACTGGTTACCACTGGCTTAAAATGAATTGACAATAACTTGAAATTTGGACATTTTGAGATAAATCCATATCATGGGTAATGTGAGGCCGCTCTTTTCATTGGTGACATCCTCAAATCACCATCATGCCACCAAATAATGAAAAGTAATTGAACAAAGTGGTGTTGTTCAACGATGTTTTATTTTAATATAAAATTATACACTGACGTTTCGTACAAAAGTACTTTATCAAAGTGAGCAAAATAGAGAATGTCTGCGAGCGCGGAAAATAAAAATGAGAAACGCGATGTTAAAAGGTGCGTACTAGAAATGGCACAACACGCAAATTAAAGCAGCGCGAGCGAAAGCAGTCGCAGACAAACTCTAGATATTAAATGAATTGCAAAGCAAGAGGAAGAGAGACTGATGAAAATAAAGGAAGAAAGTAAAGAATGAAC